>NW_015113128.1:307624-330682 GCF_001443285.1 Poecilia latipinna | reverse complement strand
ACATAAAATCCCTCCAATTCTTTGAAGTTTGTGTTTGTAACATGACACAATTTGAATGCTATGTAAATTTGTAACAACTACTAGTACTACCTGTTGCATCAAACCGTTTTAGTTGTTTGTGTTCTTGGTTTTTAATTATGTATGGCCATCTAGTGGCTGATGCCGGAACTGCTTAATGAAGTCTGAGTGTAGTTAAAAAGACATTAATTTCTGTTTCTTCAGCTATCGGCTCTCCGTTCAAGCCTATGGAAAGCTATCAGTACTCGGGTGAGGAGACTACACTGGTGTTCAAACATTTCCACTCTGTTAATAATAAATACTTGTTATCCATTCACTTTAGTAACTTCTGTAAATAATGAGCAAGTCTTTGCTTTTCACTCTTCTTCCTCCAGCTGTAGAGCGCAACAACTTGATGAGGCTGTCTCAGAGCATCCCCTTCACTCCTGTGCCCCCTAGAGGTGAAAACACAGTAATACACCAGTCCTCACCTTTTTGACGGCTTCATTAATAACCAGCGAACTGTTTGAGAATGAGGAAGCATGAAGGCAGATAAGAGATCTCTTCTACTCCCACTGCCGTTTGCTTCGCAGTGAATGAGCAAAGTGTCGGTGCTGCCTTGAATGTTTCGTCTTTTTTTTTAACAGTTATTATGACTTTAAAATTAGATTACTTCTTCTTTCGAAAGAGGAAGTGCTGGTTTTGACAATGAGGATATGATGTTTTGACGGCTACAGGTGATGGGTTTTCTTTTTTAATTAGTAAAATAACTTAAGTCATGTAGAGGCAAACAGTGGTTGTCATGGTGCTACCCTTTTAAAATCATTTAGTATGCAGGTCATTTAAAGGATAGGTAAAAATGTATATAGTTTCATAAAAACTAATCTGGAAAAGCTAAATATTTTCATTAGGAAAATATCTGGAATTCTGGGGAAGGTTTTAGGAGCTGGAAAACTAAAATTATTCAGCATGCATTTTTGTTAGTGTTTTTTTAGGTGAAGGTTTTATGCGTTTGGTCTTTTTAGGTCAAGGCACAAAAACCGTCACATGTGCAGGCGGTTTAACAGTTCAGTAACACCATGACAAGTTTGACTCGTCACTTTATCTGTTCCTTTTTTTTGGTCTTTGAGCACAGCATAATCTAACTGTGCACCTCATTGTTCCACAAGATTGTAAAATGAGTTTATTATTGTGTCGCATGCAAACTCACAGCTATTTTCCGCCTCTGACCTCCGCATCATGACTGCTGAGAGACTCACCTCTAGTCTAAATGTAGCTGAGTTAAAAACCAGAAGAACTCGAGCAAAGGTTCTCAGTTCTAAACTTATACGGAGCATTCACATCTGTTTTTTTTTTTTAAAGCAAGTTACAGTTCTCTTTTTATTTCTAATTGATTTTGTACTGAAACATTTTTGTTATGAATCATTTTGAAACTTTTTTTTTTCCACTTCTCATTCCATTTTCTGTAACCTTTTGACTACGGAGCCCGTGACATGGGAAGGAACAAAGACGTGTAGGAACTACTTGTTTACTTCTTGGGAACGAGATAATTTGCATTGTTGCATGGACAAGTGTAATCTAAAACAAAAACTGTTATTTATTGGCCAAAGTTTCAAACATTTAAATGGGTAGCATCTACAACATGACCGTTATTTAACAAGAGTTGCCTGTGCATTTTGTAACAATTGGTGTAAAATTTAATTATTTTCTTGGATATTGTGACGGAAATGATTACAAAATGCGTTCAATGAGTTTATTATATTCTACGCTGATTATTAATGCCGTTTTAATAAAGTTTTAAAACATTTTCAAAGCAGAACTCGTCATGCGGCATTAGAGCGTAGGCTATTATTTTGGTAGGAGCAGCCAAATTAAACGCCTCTTGCTAAGAATTACTCTATACCTGACCGCAAGTCACTGAAGAATAGGATTCTAATTCAGGTTGAAATGAAGCAAAAGCAAATCAGACTGCTCCATGTTTGCGAGATGCTAATGAACGGAACCGCTTTGTTTTTTTTAAATTAACCTTCCTTTTATGGCTTGCAGACTACGCATTTCAGCTCTTTGTTTAATCCGTTTCCTTGTTCCTGCAGGTTTTGTTCATCTTTGTAGTGTAAACATCTTGCCTGACAAGTTAAAAACTCGGGCAGTGAGCCTAATATCTATTACGTTGGCAAAAATTGCGCTCAGTGGAAGAAGCGGCAAATGTGTGAAATTTTAACCCATCCTAAAAGGCAATGACATTTGGTTGGCAGTTATTAAGATGAGCGCTTGGAGAGAATAGTCTTACAGCTAGAAATAATTTGCACACAAATCGGTGGCTAAGACATCCTGCTTTGTGTTGCCACAGGGGAGCCGGTGACGGTGTACCGTCTGGAGGAGAGCTCCCCAAACACAATCAACAACAGCATGTCCTCCTGGGCCCAGCGGGGCCTCTGTGCCAAAATAGAGTTTCTGAGCAAGGAGGAGATGGGCGGAGGACTCCGACGGGCTCTGAAGGTCCTTTGCACTTGGTCAGAGTACGACATCCTGAAGCCTGGACACCTCTACATAGTCAAGTCCTTCCTGCCTGAGGTGGTCCAGACATGGGAGAGCATCTACAAGGAGGAGACCGTGTTGCATCTTTGTCTCAGGGTGAGAATATTTAGATCTACTTTGTGTTATTCTGCAGTAAAAGGTCTGGGTGTGTCCCCAAAGAGGAGAGATCCAAGAAATGCCAAACCTTGGCAACAGCTTTTCCATGTTCAGTGTTTTCTGTTTCACAACATTTCCCTAATCAATTGCTATGATTTTTGGTAACTTTTCTTTTTCTTTTATCACTCAAGGAAATTCAACAGCAACGAGCTGCTCAGAAGCTGACGTTTGCCTTCAATCAAATCAGGCCAAAGACAATTCCTTACTCACCGAGGTAACCAATCACATCCTGTTCATAGAAACCTGATTATTCATTCATTCCTGGTCATATTTGTTTAGTGTGTAGAACGCTCCTCTTGCAGCTTGTCTAACCTCTGACTCTGAAAGGGGAACCCCATGTCAGTTTCTGCAGTAGTACAATAGTACATTGTTTTAGCGTGATGTCTTTTCTGAAGCCTTTTACCGGACACCATCTGTACCAATGGTTTCTACACTCAACTTATCTAACAGAATGCTTTCCAATTTGTCAGTGGTAGTAAAACTTGCTAACAGTAGTGCCATTTTATTTTCATACAAGTACAGAGAAATCCGGTCAGAAGCAAGAAACTTTTTTTTTTAACGTTCATTAAACACGACATGCCAATAAGCTAACACATGGACAGAAACACTCTTCAGTGCAGAAGTTCTTTCTTGACAGAAGAAACAAAGTTGACAATCACTTACAGAAAGCAGAAGATGTGTAGGAACCAAAATCATTTTATTTTACTCCAGGCAATGTATTGTCTCAACAGTACAACATCATCTGGATAGACAGAAAAAAAATAAAAAAAATTTGGTAGAGGTGCTCCAGTTTCTGGCCGATTACCTAACGATACCACAAAGGACTGTAATCAACGTCGGACTGTTATTTTCCATAGGTTTGACTTGTCAGTCGAACATTTTCTTTAGATGACAGGCTAAAATTCATAACAAGTCTCATTAAGATTTTAGAAAAGAAAGAAGTTGTTTACTATATCAGGTGTCATTATCAAAACATCAAACAATCCTGTTATAATCACACGTTTTCCATTCTGGTGATGCTGCCGTCCCTGTCCTTTAAAAATGATCACCGGTCTTGAGCCGCGCTCATCATTCTGTGTGTTCAGGTTTCTGGAGGTATTCCTGCTGTACTGCCACTCAGCTGGCCAGTGGTTTGCCATTGAAGAGTGCATCACCGGCGAGTTCAGGAAGTTTAACAACAACAACGGAGACGAGATCGTTCCCACCAACCTTCTGGAGGAGACCATGCTGGCCTTCAGCCACTGGACGTACGAGTACACCCGGGGAGAGCTGCTGGTGCTCGACCTGCAGGGTAAGACGGGTGTATGTGCGCCAATGCCACATTTATTCTTTAAAAAAATTAGCCGTTTCTTGTAATGCCGCTTTCATTTGCAGGCGTCGGGGAGATCCTGACGGATCCGTCTGTCATTAAGAGCGGGGAGAAAGGGTGAGCGTTCTCACAACATGGAGTCGCCATTTTCTCATTTAATCCTGATCAAGTCAAGAGTTCAGGAACTGACTTATCCCTCTGTCTCTGCTGCAGATCGTACGACATGATATTCGGACCTGCCAACCTTGGAGACGATGCCATCAGAAACTTCCGGACTAAACACCACTGCAACTCCTGCTGCCGGAAACTCAAACTTCCTGGTGGGACGAGCTTTCGAGCTGCTGACTGGTTGCTTAATTTCATATGGGAATTGTTGGCAACACTTTATTTGAAGGGGTGTGCATAAAACTGACATGACGCTGTTATAAACATGACATAACACCTGTTATGAACATAAAGGAGTCTTTGTGAATATTTATGACTGTCATGAAGTGACATTCGGTAAATAATGACACTTTTAATGCAAAGTTGTATTAAAACTTCTATTAAAAGTGTCAACTGTATTAACTGAGTGACACTTCATGACATTCAGACATTCATAAAGACTCCTTTATGTTCATAACAGGTGTTATGTCATGTTTATAACAGTGTGATGTCAGTCTTATGCACCCCTACAAATAAAATATTGCCAAATTTAGTCTTCCGCCAAATTTCTCTTATAACAGATATCAAATTACTTTTTATTCTGCACTAAAAAGCTGTTTTATTATGTTAAAAGTCTTCCCCCCCCACCCCCCTCCAAGGTTAAAATTTTATCTTATTTTAACTGCTGTAAATAAAGGCTTCGGAGACTAAATAAAAAAGTTGGAAACTGTGTAACGGCTGCACAAACATGACAGAAAGCTTATCGCAGAGAAACAACCAAAGTTGATGTATTGTTTGGCTTTTAACCTGCCATTTATCATATCTGTTTTTCTTTGTTTTTCTTCCTCTTCAGATCTAAAAAGGAACGACTACACACCAGATAAGGCTACCTTCCCACAGGATGACCCGCCCAACCCAGGGGGCGGAGTCAAAGATTCCCGCCAATCGATGAGACTGATGCTGTGATCAGTGAGACAGTTTTATGTGTGGCTGTCCGCGTGTTGGTGTGTGTTTTTGAGGGGCGACAGAGTTGTATTTTTTTTTCTTTGTTTTTTTTCTCCATCTATTTCAATCAAAGCCAAGGAGCAGGAAGGAGAAGCCAACGAACTGGAAGAATTGCCGCTGTGTTTCTTGTGCATGCAGACATTTGCTATCGTAATCGTTCCGTTTTTAGACACCAGGAGAGGATTTTTAAAAGCATTTTGTACACGTTTCTGAACGTATATGTACACACATGCGTACATATATGTAAGCTGGATATATAAACAGGTACAGTATCATTGCGGAGGCTTTATTTATTTTAGAAGTTTGAGAAGTTGCCTTGTTTCACCAACAAAAAAGCGTTTTTTTTTTTAAAAAAGAACAAAATCAAGTGCATTGTAGATCTGTTACAGCAGCTTCAGACAGGACAACCTGCTAAGACAGTCGCTGCAACTTCGCAGATTGCCACCGTATCACGTCTTTTTAAATGTTTAAAAACGTGTTTTTTTTTTTTTTTTTTTTGTCTTTTTAGCTAATGATAAGAAATACATGAATTTAAAACTCTTGTAAAAAAATAATGATTAAAAAAACCTATGGGCAGATTGCAATGCAACTTTTACAGAAAAAAAATGTATGTAATTTTATTGTATTGAAAGTGTGTCCATCAGAATTTTCCTTTTTAGTTTTTATTGTTACAGAGGTACTATTGCTATATCTTTGTCATCAGCTATTGTATGAGCAAAAACTACAATCCAGTGTATCTTATAGATACAGATATGTGGCATGAGCTCAACAGATTGAAATATTTTATTCAGGGGAACTGACAAATACAAGGGTATTACTGTATACATTTTGTACTGAATATCATTTTAAACAAATAAAATGTCAAACATCATTGTTTCTAAAGCTCGAAAAAGATTTCTTTGTCTTTATTGATATTTTTCCTGCTTCAAAAAAAAAACACATTAAAACACTACTGGAACAGACCACCAGTGTTTGGATATATGTTTCAACAAGTGTAGTCGATCACGTTTTCTTTTTTCTGGCCAGTACCGATTTTTCTTTTTGTGTTTCTTTTTATTTCTTTGTTTTTAGGTCTGACCTACTAATCCCTGATTTATAACGCTGAAAATGTTGGACAGAAGCTTCTTTGACTGAACTAAGAATTTTAACGGTGACAGAAAATTGAAAAAAATTACAAGATTATGCCTGTTTAGGAATCAATGAGCTGAACTCAAGCATGAAAATACATGCTTGGGTAGCTTGGAGTATCTCATCTGCTTGTCACTGATGAGAGCTGTCCAATTTTGCTCTCTAAACAATCATGTATAACGTTTGTCCTCATGGAATTTCCGCTTGCATTGAATTTTGGTGTCTATCGACCTGTTTTGCAACCATGCAAATTTGATCAAGGTTGGTCAAGTAACCAGCCTTGTCAGAAGCAGACTTTTAAAGTCTGGGAGAATGAATGGGCTTTTGAAATTATCAGGCTTATTACTTGCTGGAGAAAGACAATGGATCTTCTGTTGTTCTGCACACTATCTTTTGACATTACCTGCCGGTATTGGAATACACACACACACGATACCTTCTGTTGCGCAGTCTCTGATCACACTGACGGGATCGCTCACCGGCGCACCTGTGTGATAACTCGCTGCTGAAAGGGCTGGGATGTGCAGGTGCTCCTCTGTAAATGTGAGATTTGCATTTCTGAAGTCAGAAGGGATGCTTCTTTACCTCAGTCAAATAGAGTAGACGGCCAGCCTGGGTGAAGACATGCCAAGTTGTGGCACCCCTGAGACACCTCAATTTTTTTTTTCTTTCCATTTTACGACTTGTTTTGTTTATGTTGTGTAGCACTTACTCACATTCACTAGATGATTTTAAAGGGGCACTATTATGTAAAATTGACTTTTGAGCTTTACACTTAATAATTTTATTCCCTCAACAAGAACATACCTGCAGTGTTGCCTTGATTCTGTCATGCATGTTTGAGAAATTATTTAATCTCCCGTGGCAACCATTCAGCTGTACAAAATGCCTTGGTGGACCAAGTTCTGCCAGTTTCTGAGCTTCCACCTCACAGAGCAGCCCGCCCCCAATCAGCTCCTTCAGACTAGGCAGCAGCAATTAGCAAACACCTGGTGGAACTGCATATCTGCTATGCTCATTATGAGTTATTTCTGGTAAAAACATTGTTGAAGTTTAATAGAGGACTTCTTGATAGGGGAGTTTGAGAGCAGGAGTTTCTAAAGAGACAAGAGGCACAATTTCAAGACGTTAAATTACAAAGTTAAATGTAAGTCGCACTTGATATAAATTTTTAAAACTTTTAAAAACTCCTGTTACCCTTTTAAAACTGCATTTCGTAATCCTTTTTCACCTTCACTTTCAGTCTTTGATTCAGCTGGTTTATCACAACATACCCTGCCACAAATGCTAAGGCTAGTTAGCATGCCCACCGATGATGGCGGATATATGGTTTTCCTGGGGTAAGTTCCGGCTCTAAGGCCCTCCTCTTGACTCTGATTGGTTGTTTTTTGACTGGGAGCGATGCATTTATTCAGACGGCAACAGGTGTAATTTCTGGTACAATGCCATTTTACGCCAAAAGATGGCAGTAGTGGTTCATGGGCGAGAGATTGACTTCCAAGCCTTACGAGCCTTCAAACGTTATCACCTGCCCGATCAAATGGATGGAGAAGTTTTTCTGTAAATATGTTACTGTAACAGAATATGTTTTTCTGTAAATATGTTAATGTAACAGAATATGTTTTTATGTTAATATGCACCTTATTAACATATATTCTATTTTGAGTTATTTATGGGTGTTTATTATAAGTAACCGTTAGCCGCTACTAACCTAGATGCTAACTACCGTTAGCCACCGATAGTCTGAAACGATCAGCTGTTGGCATTTTTGCAGAAGTTAGGCTGTAACCGTTACCTGCCGTTAGTCTAAATGTTAACTTCTTTTTCTTTTTTTAAAGGCTTTATCGACTCTGGCTGCCTTAATTTGAGAGTGGCCAGACAGGAAGACGGTGTGGGGCAGACTGCCTAGTCGTACATGGGTTTCTCACGCTCTATTTCTGCTCCCCTTGATTTTAGGTTAGTTATAAATCAGAATAAACCATAGATTTGCTGAAGCATTGGTCCATTATATGTGTAAAATTGGAGACATACTTCTGTTAGTACTATAATGTATGCTGAGTCTATTCCTATTAACTTGTTTTTATTTTGTACATAATAATATGTAACAGACTGTACAAACGACTGTGTAATTATCAAGTTCTTCGCCTACGTTGTTTTTACGCAGAAGAAGCGGCTGAACAGTCACCAGCATCGCAGCGAAGCCACTACTAAAGAAACTGATTTCTGTTTTCATAGAGTAAAGACGCTCTGTGAGTCTGGGCGGCTTGTGAAAGGTTGAACTGCAGCTTTCCAGCCTCCCACAAGGCGTGGCTTAGCTGTTTGATAGGGCGAAGTTTTTTCTCTGAACATCTCATTCCTGTAAACTGAGGACTGAGAGTTCACAAGAACTCTGCCCTCATCACAACTTCTTCTGCAAAACCATGAAGACAGTCACTATTGAGTACTGGTAAGGTTGTTGTTTTTTTTTAGCCCCACTTCCTCTTCTTTAAACACATGTACTTTTGCATTTTAATTGGCAAATATAAAAATGTTTTGTTTGTTTGCTTTGTTTCTTTTTTATGTTGTGCACTTTTGCAGTATAGCTGCTTGCAGAATTATGAAACTCAAGAGTGAGAGGTTGGTTATCTATAGCTCTCATTTGGTTACCTTGATTGTTTTATATTGCAGTAAAGACTGAAGTTATGCATACCGCTACCAGGAACTAGCCGGCGTTCTCCGGCAGATTCCTGGAGTGAAGGTAAAAGGAGTCACTGGGAGGACAGGTATTCTGAACTATTGGTTTTTATATATTTACGGTATATTTAATAAGTAATATACCTATATATATATATATATATATATATATATATATATATATAGTTTTTTTTAAGTTAATGTTTCATTCTTCATAATTTTTTTTCACCTCCATAGATAGCTTTGAGGTATCCCTGGAGGATGAGCTTCTCTACTCAAAGCTAGAGACGAAGTCGTTTCCAGATCCTGAGCAGGTTTGTGGTTTAGCTCAAACTTTCTATTCAAAAGCACTTCTTTAAACGCTGAATAGGATTTCCCTTTTGCTGTCCAGTCATTTCACTTTTTTGTATGCGTTTGTTTTTCTTTTGGATACATAAAAAAGCTGACATGTCTTTCACAACGTGTTTATTTGAAGTCAACAAAAGGAGAGTCACATTTGCTTTGCATGCCTTTGCGCCTCATGTTTAGATGGCGGAGAAGTTGATGGAGAAGCTTCCTGATGGCAACGCCAAGAAGAAATCCAAGAGACGGATATGCTCTGTCCTGTAAAAGGTGGAGAAACAAACAGTTATATTCACACTGGCAAAAAAAAACAAACGAAAAAAAACAGTCCATAAACCTGTTGTGCACGTCCGGAGTATGAAAATTAGAGTAAGGATTTTAATTAATGGATGCAAAATCTGTGTGTGCCAAAATGAAAAGATCTGATATGGCTCTGTCGCGGCTGTGAATATAAACAAGATGTTTGTGAGAGCGGCTCTCTGGATCCAGGCGGCGATCGACGCCTCTTTTTATGAATGCACACACCTAAAACCCAAGTGGTGTGTGCACGATGCAAGTCGAGAAGCTTCTCGGCCGCCTGGAGCCCGACAGTCTGCTTCAGTCTCATCAAAGTTATGAGAAACGGAGGGAGAAAAAAAAAACAGATGCTCCTAATGAAGATTTGTATATATTTGGGGATTTCTTTGTTTATACTACTGAACAGAATCTACGTGCGTGTGGGAGTTTTTAATCGCTCCTTAGAGTCTACTACGCCCCAGACTCTCAGGAACATTCACTTAATCTTTGCAAGATGTATTTGATGTTTTTATGATCTAAAATATCTCATTAATATCCGTTTTCCTCTGTCAAAGCATCATTACAGAGGAGCAATAAAAACATAAAATCTGGTCTCATAATTCTATTTTATATTTAACCTAATCTCTGACCCACTTCTATTCCCATAATATCCTGCTGACCAAAAATAAGCTGCAGAGCTGAGAAACATGTTTTTCAGATTGTGTGTCATGCCCCACTGGGGAACAGGGAAGCCTGGGAACATAAGACCAATAATGCCTGTACTTAATAAACATTTTAGTAGCACATAACATTCAACACATGTGTGTATATATCTGTATCTATAGATGTATGCATATGTATTCCCCCCAAGACAGATCAAATTTGACTGATACCATTAATTTGGGTGAAGCAAATGTTGGTTTATATTAGCTTAGCTTTGTTATTATATAAAATATTTCTTTATCAAATCACCTGCATAACATTAAAAAGTTTTTTTGTAAGTAGCCAAAGCTATAATTTTCCCAGAACTTTTATTTTATGCTATTTTATGCTGTTAACTTCCTGCTTGTAGTTTTTTTTTTTTAACCTTCAGTTATGTTTTTTTTTTTTTTTTTCCCTATCTTGAATCTGAACATAAATGCCACGATTTCTGCCATTTACAGACTTTATGCTAAGTTGCGCTAACTGGCTGCTAGCGTGGGAGATTTTCTTTTGGGTTGTGTTTAACGTGGGAGTATTTGGGTAAAGAAATGCCAGACATGTTTACTTTGGATATTTATGACAAACCTCACAACATGAACAACTGTACAATAACATTATAAAGCAAAGTGCTACATGGCCTGTAGTTGGACTCTTGAAACACTGCTCCTGTAACATATTTTGTTCCCGTTCAATAAAATGTAACTGATTGCCATCGCCTGTGTTGACATTTTCTCTCACACACCAACTAGAAACTGATGGCTACGTGGGCAGATTACAGGCAAGACGAGGCATGTACAGAATAAGACCAGCTGTCTAGACCGATAATAGAAAACAGAACCTTTCAGGTCTTTAGTTTCAACTTTTTGCATCACATAACATGTGAAAACTAGTGATTAAAAAAGAAACTTCTAGCTGAAACCTTTGTATGCTCACCAGGTACAGGTTCAGTAGGTAGACCTTGCCAGCACCACCTTTGTTGCCTTGAAAACCGCTCCTTTTTTTCCATTGAATGAGTCAAACGCTTCATTGAATCAAGACCACAGAGATTTAGCTCCATGTAGCATGTAGAAAGTCAATTAAACCCCTTTATCCTCCGTTCTGGAGCTACATCAGAACTTAATTGAGTCGTCCTTATAAAGTCTAGATAGCTATTCGCATCAAGTTACGCATTTGCCTTTTCAAAAGGGTCAAACAGTATCTGAACCATGAACTCAAACTCAAGAGCAGTTGAAAGAGAATCAAAGCAGAAGAAGAAAACTCCCCCGCCTCCCTCTTTGTGTCTCTGCTCGGCTTTCTAACCAGACTCGGATTTAAAGATGAGCGGCAAAAACAAATGAATCAGCAGTGCTTGCCAACTTCTGTTGATGTTGTCTAGAACATGTTATGTAAAATATAATGTTTTCTGCTGATATCAAATTGTTAGCATGTCATAGCAATCATCAGACTGTCATACAGCAAAGGTCTTCAGTCAGAGGCTTCTTCAGACGTGTTGCAAGACTGACTGCTACCACAGCATCACCATCTATGACGACATTTTATTTTCCGTTTGGGTTAAGTAAAATACTTTTGAATTGAGTTGAGGTAACTGGGTTGACTTCTGCTATATGTTAGCAAGCGATAGAACAGGTATATCCAATAAAGTGGTTATAAAAAAGGACTTTTCTCCACAAAGAAAATTGAAAATGAATAAAATTTCATCAGTTTAAACATCAGATGGCGTCCATCGCTTTAATTCAGTACCTTTTTCATATCTGACGGAGGTCGTTCTACATGATCTTGGCACTGCTTAATGCCTCGTATAATTTATACCAATGCAATACATACTGTATACTGCTACATTCATACTGCTACAAGTTCACTTGCTTACCGTAACACAACAAACAGGAAACAGGAAGCCACATCACAGCCAGTTTTAGCTAAGGTTTGACAGAATGGAGAAACGCTTCAGAGAGCAAGAAGTGAAACTGGATTGTGTATGAAAGGAAATGATCTGTTTCAGTGCTGCAGGTCCCAGCAATAGCCTTGCTATTGCAGAATGAGGGCAACCTCGGGTTGCCCTCATTCTGAGTTCCATACAGACATGAAAACTGTCATGTGTCACACACATAAAACCCCTAAAAAAAATTAGAGTCCACGGTAATGAACCCCCATTGAAAACCTCACGGTTATTCCTCCAAATATTGATTTCTTAACTCATTGATATTGTTTCTAAATTTTTTATTTATTTATTTTTTTTTTGCATTATTTGAGGTCTGAGAGCACTGCATCGTTTTGGTTATTTTGACCATTTTGAAAATAAATACTAAATTCTTGCTTGGCATTTCGGAGACATGATGCCAGTAGTTCATAGAATAAAAGAAAAATGTTCATTTTACTAAAACATACACCTATAAAGAGTAAAATTTGAGATTTTTCCAGAGCTGTATGTATTCATATATGGCATATGTACTTACTCACCGCTGAAAGTATCTTTCAAACATATTTTATCCAACTCAAAGGTCCTTTCCACTTCCAGCTGTACAGTAGTTTCACTAAACCAGCTACAGAAATTATACAGTTTTTTTTCACTTTTGTACTAATGGGGGAAAAATGTTGTGCTGATTATTATTTCTATTTTTTCTCACAGATTATCCAAATTCATAGCTTATGTTCTTTCACTTAGCTTTCCAGTCATATAATGTGATTCTTATCTGTGACATTGTTGTTTAGATACAACCTGTCAGTACAGAAACCTAAAACTTTTGCATCAAAGAGATTAGTTTGATATCTGGACAGTGTCATTAAATTAAACTTAATGGAACGAGGTTATATTTCTTCTGGGTAAAGGTTGATTCATCCATTTGCATTGGTATGTTTTATGACTTTTCCCTTAATTTGGGGGCTTTGCTTTTACTTCTCAAGTAAAAAAAAGATTTGTAATGAAAAATAATGGTTAGCATACAGTTAATGTTTACATACTGTCCATGTGTAATAATAGTACGTGGTAAAGTGGTAGGCCTCATAAAGTTGTTGATCATTAACTGTAGCCTTGATTAGGTACTTAATTACATATTTATATATAAATATATACATAGGTCCTTGTTATCAGCTTAATTAAATAAGCTTGTTCATTTTTATTAGTCATAAATTCTTTACAATGGAAGTGTTTTGTGATTATAAAAACATATATTTTCATGTTATATGTCTGCCTTTTCTTTACGAATGCACTTAAAACAGTATTTTAAACTGTACAAGAATGAAGAACATTAATAATCATGCTGTAAGATTAATTAAAAAGGAATTGAGAATGAATGAGCTTCAGCTGGTTAAATATTTTTATTTGATCAAACTCTTTTTTTTGTATGAAAACTGAATCTAGCTGCATAATTTGTTTTTCTAAATGTCCAACAACAACCTCATCATCACAGGCTGGTTGCTTTAAGGTTTAAAGATTGTTACCCATCTTATTTATTATTTCAAATAAATAATTATAATAATTTTAAAAAATGGATCAGTCTTATTGAATCGATCTGGTGCAGTTTCTTGGTTCTGTGGGTCATTTCTCAGCGGTTCAGGATGCAGAGAAGTTGCCCTGATGTCGGACATTGACGTGAACTATAGAGGACTACTTTGCCAAAAGAGAAATGATCTTTTAAATCTTTCTTTTTTTGTTATTCTCCTTTTACTATGTTTGTGCTTCTTTTTCAATTGTATTTTCTTTTCTTCTTTTTGCACTACAGCTGTTTTTCTGAGACGTATGTAGCTGTACGTGAAGGTAAAATTACTTTTGGACAGTTTCTGATTTGCTTAGAGAATTGGAGTTTAAATTTTTAGATGATTCGTTTAGGCCATCTTTTCTTGCACTTTTGGACTGTAAGAAAAATGACATTAAATTTAACAGAGTACAAGAAATATACCACACTTTTCAGATGGTTATTTCATCTACAATGTTGAATAGTGTTGCCAACTTTTTGTTTGTCCAGGTTTAGTTGACTTTTGTAAGCTGTACAAGCTTTACCAACTTACAACCAGCAGGAAGTTTAAACAGGAGGAAGTATGAGAGGTCAGCGCTTCGAAACTGAGTGTGTTGATAACAATACTGTGCATTTGAAAGCTGATAAAAATATAACCTGCCATATTTCCTTCCTCGTTCATTCATAGCTGCTTTACGTTTCTCAACTCTGTTTTCTCAAAATAGATAACTCATCTTAAGCTAAGCTGGTTTGTGTGCTGTTAAACTACTTCCTATTTTTTCAGTTGTCCTTACATTTAAATATACTTGCAAACAGGGGAGGAGGAACAAGTTAGCCTTTGCTCTATGGCCCCCCAGTGGCAAAGACTGGCCATAGACGGGAGCCAAATATCAGATAAATGAAGCTTTCTCCAGTCACATCAGTGCAGACAATTAAGATGTTCGCCTTACAAAAGTGAATCTGGTTGGATGAGGTACAACCAGTTTCCTGCATGCAGTATACGAGCCACTGTTTCAAAAAGGGGAATTTTTTGCGTTTCATTCTTAATTTTGTTTTAAAAGCGATTAGGACACGTTTGTACTGTTTAGGTCATTTTTTGCAGCCACACAGACTACCGCAGTACCCAGCGCTGGTGCAGTGACAGAACAAAGTGTCCCCTTCTATGTCAGGGTTCCTGTAGATTTCACCAACTCAGATTTGACATTTTTAAGACCATTATGAATAACATTCAAGTCATTTTCCCTCAGGAGACAACAACTTTGACCTTTTTGGGGTGTTTTGTAGTACTTGTACCTCTCACATGGCATATGGCTTCGACAGCCTAACCCACGTAGTTCGGAGCTAGCCAACTGCCGATAAATCTACTCTTAGAAACTAAAAAACTAGAAGTCCAAGAAGCTTATTACCGTTTGCCTTTACCCCTTGTGATAGGACGCAGTGAGTTGGCCTGATGGAAAAGTCCTGTAAGAAAAAAACCTACATAGCCAGGACAAAATTTAAAGACTTGCCATTGCATATTTTAAAGCCTTAATTTTAGATGCATAAATGACTTTTTAATGAGGATTTCATTTTTTGCTCTGCAGCTAAATTTAGAAGCCATAATTTCACATTTTGAAATAAGCAGAGGTGAACAAGAGTAGCACTACTTCAACTTTTCACTCAAGAAAATGTCAAAACAAAGAAAAAAATTGTCCAAATGAATTTCTTTTAATATAAAACTAACAAAAACTATAGGTGTTTTTCATTCAGTTGTTACGCTGTGTATCCAGAAATTTTACGAGCTTAAATGCAACTTTCAAAGCTAATTTGGTTATTTTTGGTTTCATATAGATGTCACAAGGATCATATTGACTGAATTAGCCTCAGATGGATCCGTTTTATGATCACATCCCTTTACTGTAAGCAGAGCCCTATGCTGCTGGGATGAGACGACAGAACAACATATCTTATTAATGCTGAAGTGTCTGCACGTGAAGGGGATGGGCTCCGGGACACGAATTATAAAAACAAGACGCCAGCTTTTAGAAGAAAACATCACACACAAGCCAGAGAATCAAATTTCACAATTTATTTTATTAAAAAAAGAAGTCAAATAAATATTAGAAAATATGTTAACATTTTTTTGGAGGGGGAATGCAAGATGCGATTAAAAATGTGCCCAATTGGTCACTGGTTTGGTTGATGAATATGAAATATTTCACCAAGTCAGCACCACTGTGAGGTCATTTTCATTTTGCAGCTCTGCTGACCTTGTAAGACCAGTTCACAAAAACAAGAAAAAAAAAAATTAAATGAAAAGCAAAAACAGAATCATGTATGGATCAATCTGCAGAGGGCCACTGCTTTAGGTTTTATTTTTTATATAAATATATTAATTTACACATTATAAACTATAATGTATTTGTCACAAACACAACTAAAGTCAGGTCTTGCAAAAAAGGCAGATAATTTTGAAATCTAAACCCAGGTCTGTGAAAAATTGAAAAAAGTACTTTAGCTGCACAGATGGAAAAGAAAATGATGTTTGTGCTTCAGTTATTAACCAAAGATATGCAAACTGACTTCAGTCACTCAACATTTTAAAAAGGCATTCTAATTGGTTTACAATCTTCAGGAACAAGCAAGAGGAGAGTGTCAGTATCGATGCTTGTAGAGAGTCACGAGTTTGTGCGGACGGTTCAATGACGAGATCACAACCCTGAATTCACTACAGGTTCACTTTGTGTTGCAGCATTGACGTTACAATTCTAATATTTCCTTATTTTTCGGACAAGCTGAGAACTTCTAATGGACGCCGGGCGGCCCAGCTAGCGCACCAGAAGGAAGGTGAGCCCTGCGATGCCGACTCCGGCGACAGCAACCAGCGCCGTCTTCATGGAGGAGTCCTGACTTACTTCTCTGGCGTTGTGGGCGTAGCTACAAAACCCGTCCTGAAAGAAGAAGAAGAAAAAAAAAAAGTATAAAATCTTCTGTTTACAAGCCAGAAAACATAATAAAAAGGCTTGAAGGCAAGAGCAGCTGCTCAGTCCTGAACATTAAAAACAAACTGAACCCAAATTGGGTTTCAAAACACACACTGTGTTAGTCACAGCGAGACTGAGGCAACACGCTTGTAGGCGACATAAATGCACCTGCTGTCACTTCCAGGTGTTTTCCCCCCTCTGATCTACAGCTGCATGTTTGTCTGGTCATACAACGTTGCTCTTCAATTTGGAGACGGACTGGCATTCAGTGCAGCTTTGACTGTTACCACAAAGTCCATCTGGCTGAGCTGGTTACGCGTCTGTTGGAACCAGCTGCCAGCTTTGCTCCAGGGAGGAGGGGTAAGTGTGTGTGTGAATGTGTTACCCAAGTCCATTCATAAAAGGAGCCATTCAGCTTGTATTGTATGTTGTTTGTAAAAGCGTTCAGGACTTCATAGTGTGGGCATATTTGAGTGAAATTGAATAGAATTTGCTCTTTATTTCCAGGAACCAAAACATCTTCTATTCCAGTTGTGTTCATTAAAAGAAAATATTTATTGCAGCATAAAATCCTAAAGGACATTTTTAGTTCAGTCTAATTGTTGGCCTCACAGCAAAAACACAAGATCTTCAGTATTTTTGGTCTAGTTTCTAGAGCAGAAATTGTTAGTAAAGTTGAAATAAGAAAACTAACTTGTAAATAACTTTCCACCAAATTGTAAGTTTAATTCCTTAATATTGATGAAAAAGCACAAGTTCCACTGGCAGTTTATTTCACTTATAACTGGTACTTTTTCATTAAGACATTATTGACTTAAAACAATATCCTCTTGTAAGTTAGTTTGGGCTTATTTCAAGTGTTCTAAGATATTTGCACTAGAAACCAGACCTGAAATAATTGGTAAGATTTTGTGTTCTTTTGCAGCGTTAGTAACAGCAGCTTAATCAAGAAGTAAAATCTTGAGTTGCACTCCAGCAGGAAAAACAAAATCGTGTCAAGCCAGGTGGTTTCCAAATGTGGTTGGCTGTTATTTTTAGGTAGACAAAAAAAAAATCCCTCTCTTATCTAAAATCTTTACATCAAATAATCATTCCCCCTTCCACACACACACACACACACACACACACACACACACACACAACTTACCCATCCATTATTTTCCTGCAGCCAGTCTTTTTTGTGCTTCTCCAGGTAATCAGCAATGGTCTCCGCCAGCGCCCGGCAGCTTACGGGCTCTTGTTGCAGTTCCTGCTGCTTCCCAGAGTCCGGCCCCGGGTTCTTGCCCGTCTGTTCCCGCAGCTGTCTGGCCAGCACGCCAGCGAAGGCGAAGAGGGACACCACCCTCCCCCAGTTAAAATGTCCATCTCCCACCATCTCATCCATCACCTTTCTGAGGTTGGAGCAGAGGTCTGTCCCGCAGTGCTTCAGGAAGCCCTGGGCCAGGGAGTGAAAGCGAGCCTGGTGCTGGGCCTCCACGTCCTGGGCCAGGCGCCTCATGGCGGCAGCCGGCTCGCTGGGAGGTGGAGGGGCTGGGTGTGGGCTTGAGCAGCACAGGCGGATGTAATCCTCTGCAACAGCCACGGTCTCTTTCCACAGCCCACAGGACATTTTCTAAAGAGGACAAAAAAAAAAAATATGGAGAGTGAGAATAAAGTAAGTAAAACCACTCAGAATGTCTAATCTAGGTCTGAACCTGAGGATATCCTTTTGCTTCATAAGAGCAACAAAACTGGGAAGAACCAATCAAAATGGCCAGATAAAGTTTCCCTTATCTGGCCATTTTATCTTATCTCATAAGTTTCCCTTAGCTGGCTCTGATTGGTCAAATTAGAAAATGGTGTATCCTGTGGTAGCGAAGGGTTAAAGCACAACCCAAAGTATGGAAGCCTTAGTCCTCAACACAGACATCACAGGTTCACGTCCCGGCCTGATGACCTTTGCCTCATGTCTTTTATTACCTACTTTCTTGTCCAACTACTCTCAAATGAAGCCCACCTGATAACAAAAAAAACAAAAAACTTTTAAATAAGTTTCAAATTAGAAAATGGGATTTTTACCTGCTCATTAAATGCATCCCAACTAACATTTTCTACAGTTTTAAATCTATGCATCAATGTCAACATGAAAATAAAAGGTGATGTATACCATCAAGCAAAATTTTGAGTAAAGGGTTATTCCCAGTTTTCAATGGATTCAATTGGGCTTTCTAAATTGGTAAGCAACTGTGACTAACAGAAAACCCAAAATGACTTTCAAAGCCCCTACTGGCATCTTCACATCTCCCCCACTCGAGTTTCTATCAATAGTAATAATAATAATAATAATAGAGTTACAGAGGATATTTGCTGAACTAATCATTTCCATTATCGTTGTCCATCGTGTTTCCTGTCAGCTGACATGTCCAGTAGCCATAAAGTTAGCCTTACCGTTACCAAGGTCACATGACTGAAGCTCTTTAAAAGAGAAAAAAGAGGGGGGTTTTGCCAGATTTTTTTTCCTGTCTTTTGTAAATAAAAAAATGACTCAGAGTGAAACCAGATTTTTTTGACCTGATAAGACAACCTTTGTCCAATTTATTTTATTTATATTATGACTAAACAACTACTGTAGATAGAAAAATGAAAGAAGAAAATTATAAGTATGGCGTTTGAGAGGTTTTATTTTTTTTAAAATAGTTCCGTAGAGAAAGCTGTATCAGAGCGCGTCAGTTAGCTTCGTGTCGGTGAGGTCAGACGGAGAGAGACGGCTTTTGTTAGCTCCCAGTGAACCAAGCCGGTTAGTCTTCTCAAGCCTGACTAAAAGCGTCTCCGACTGTTTTAAAAACTGAAAATACGTATAACATTTCATGTTGGAGTACAGGACAAAATTCAGCGCCCGTTATTCGGAGGGTTTAACTGGCGAACTTGAAGTTGTTGAAGCTGCTGCTTTTTTTTCTCCTCCGCCTGTCAGTCACCGCAGCAATGGAGGACACAAAGAACAGCTCACACGGGGAACTAATTCAGCTAAAACATCCACTTTACGCCACAGCTAACCACCGCAAAAACACCTCTGTATGAGCATTCCTCCTATCTATAAAGCGACGCGAAAACATACCAGTAAAATATACAATTTTCGCTATCACAAACGCTTACCCTCCCAGCGATATGTGACGGCTCTCTGCACATCCAGACGGCGGAAGGAGAACCTCGGTGCATTCACCGTTTCCCCAAGCCGGCTGTGCATTTATTTACTCCGCCCACTATTTCCGCCAGACACGAATGATGCTTTCCGAAACAACCCTGGAAATAAAATACGCACGTCCATTACGTTATTGATTTTAGCTTTGCATGGAAATTTACTTACTATAGACAGAAAAAACGGTCTTTAACAATAAAATTGAAAATCCCACAACAACTCAAATGCGTAAATAGACTAAATTTACTCAGTGTAACATTCGCACATATTTCATCTACATTTTAATCGGTATTTCTAAGAAATTGTTTACGCTAAAACTGCTAAAAGGAACTTAAATCGTTGAAATTACAACATGTTTTTAAAACTGACTCACAACAAGATCAGTTTACTAAAACGAATTAATTTTATGGGTTAAGTAAATTAGTTAGTTTTTATTATGGCATTAGTACCATATTTTTCAGCTCAGGCACGACAGCATGGGGTTCAATGGTGTGATGAAGTAACGACTGAGTAAAGTTGTTTCACAGCATCAACAATTTGAAAATAAAAATGAACAAATATTTACAATAATCCAATTTGAATAGTACTTTCAAGTAAATATTGCACTAAGTATACCTTTTTCCTATCTTTAGAGGAGAAGTGTCCAAAGTCACCTGTGTGTTTTAGTTCTCTCCCTGGTTTAACACCTGGATCAAATGAAAGCTAGTTAGAGGCCTAAGAAGAACATCGATATGCTGAAAAGGTTGTTACTACCACCAGGGAGAGAACTAAAACATGGAGGATGCCGGCCATCAAGGACCGACTTTGGGCACCCCTGCTTTAGAACAACACTAGGAGCTATGTAAACCTGATATTAACAAAATAGAGTTGGGTTTTATCCTTGGGTAGCCATTTTCAAATTTGTATTTCTTCTGTAAATGAGATACAAGTGTTCGTCAAGCCATTGACCAAAAATAAGCTTTCTCTGCAATATTAAGCCAGCCACATAAACTAAATACTAAGCACTGTCCTAAATTTTGGGTTGGTCTGAGAGCATGATAAAACTACATTGGCTATGATAAATAAAAAAACATAATAATTCCATGTACTGGCAGAATAATAGGTTTAATTCAAAATAACAGAATTCAAATTCATTCAGACATTGTCACTGCGCTGTAAGCTAACAACACAATTAAATCCTAGCTTTATAAAGCGAAACAAACAGAGGTTGTAACCAGCTCTATGGTCAGTTAAAAATCTTAAGTACTTTCACTACTGGGGAATTTCCTTTCCTCCTTCATTGGTCACTTTATTTTTCCTTCCTCTTTTCCACTTTCCCCCATTCGATTAACCTCGGTGTTTTCCTCAGGGAATTTCATGGGATTTTTGGCAAACCGAATATGCAAAACAAAATGGTGCCAATAAGAGCTGCTTATTAATGTTTTGTTTTGTTTGTTCTGAGGGACTGTCCAAGGTATATATATATGAACGTGTCCAGAGAATTTCAGTGGAAGCTGTATTTGACATACACTATTCATATGAGTCATGGATTATCCTGAGTATATTCTACTACCCAATAACACTGTTCATGTGGAATAAACCACCTGACCTTTGAGCACTGAAAGAAAAACAGTGCATGAGGTAGAGCAGGTGATCAATAATCAATGATGTTTTGAGGACATAAACTTGGCAAATCACTCTAAAAGCAAAAACAAAAGATCAATGTCGCTAATAAAATACAATATATGTTTTAATTATACATGTGTATTCTTGATCAAACCACTATTGAATACATCTTTATGTGCTTTGACAGCACATGATGTAAAAAGCACTTTTCTTTCAATGGGTGAGCACCTTGGATTTAAACAAAAAAAAAAAACTGATTTGTTTTCTTCCACTCAAAAACAGCCTTAAAAAGTGTGAAGACACTTTTCTTCATCAATTATGAAAGGGTGGTGTAATAAAGTGTAGGCCTGCATACATCAGAGATACAATGCGGGCCAGAAGCTGCAACAAACCAAATGTTCAATGAAAATAGATCACATGAAGTCATGATAGAAGAAGTGTCAAAATAACCACTAATCAGCTGGTACAAAGAGTCAAATGGGATACTTAGATAGCGGCTGATCAGATCGCTAAACACAGCAAGTAAAAACCTGAGGAGCACTCACCCAATGCATACAATGAGACTGAACCACCAACCTCCCATTCCCCATGATGTCAGAGTTCAAGGTATAAAACAACAGATAGAAACACTCAAGAATCTTGAATAGAATACTACCAGAATTGTTTGTGTTAGCAGTAAAAAAAAAAAATTATTCATAATATGTATCTTTAAATCTATTAGGTGCCAGTTTGATATGTATCCAAGAAAACATTTCTCCTCACTTCTACAGCCTCACTTGATAAATCTTCATTTAAATATTCACTTTATAAACTCAAATTCAAGTTGGAGACTGTACTGTCACTAGCTTTACATTGGGTGGAAATTGTCGTGCACTGACCTCATTACACAGGAAAAACACCAGTGTTAAAATCTCAGGTGTAGTGTTAAATAAAGAGTGTGAGTGTTATTTTAACATCACACAGCTTTAAAATAGCACTGCCAGTGTAACTTCCGTCATATTTGCGTTGTTAGCTAGCTCAACACTCTAGCTTGGATGAAGTTCATATAGCTGACAGAGTTAACGTTTTCAAAGTAATAGTGGAAGGATTGGTTTAAAATATCTGTAAGGTGACAAAGCTCGGACCATAGACATAATATAAGAATAGACGCCTCATGGACCGCTCTCTCCTATTGTCGCTGACGAGATTTAGGGCGGCCATCTTGGAGCGGTCCACCACTCTACTGAGCGTTATGTGTTTAGCAGGCACAATGACGTATCAGCGCATTTAATCGATCATAACTCGCTTTTTTGTTGCTGGAAACCTTATTCAAACATCTATCAAAGCTACATTTATAAACAATTGTATTTTTTAGTTCATCATATTTAAATATGCTTAGTGGCTATAACAATAGAATAGGAATGGAATATTCTGATATCGATGTATGAAGAGCATATTACAAAGCACACAGCCATTCATAATTTATTTAATAAATTATTTAGTAATATCAATACATATTTATATAACTATACAAACACTAATAAATAATGATTAATACTGAATTATATATATTGGATACATGTTTATATATATATATATATATATATATATATA
>NW_015113128.1:300111-304883 GCF_001443285.1 Poecilia latipinna | reverse complement strand
GCGCATTTAATCGATCATAACACACTTTTTTGTTAATGGAAACAATATTCAAACATCCATCAAAGGAACATTTATAAACAATTGTATTTTTTAAGTATGTTTTTAATACATAGTTCAGCATATTCTAATATGCTTAGTGGCTATAACAATAGAATAGGAATGGAATATTCTGATATCGATGTATGAAGAGCATATTACAAAGCACACAGCCGTTCATAATTTATTTAATAAATTATTTAGTAATATCAATACATATTTATATAACTATACAAACACAAATAAATAATGATTAATAATGACACAAATAATGATTAATACAGAATAATATATATTGGATACATGTTTATATGTATGTATGTATATACATACATACACACACACACACACACGTGTATATATATATATATATATATATATATATATATATATATATATATATGTTTTTCAGCCGACGAGTCCAAAATCTGATGTGAGACCCATCCGTGCTGCAGTGAATCCGTCTCTCTTTATATATATCTCTCTCTTCTTCCTCACATCGTGTCTTTAGGAAACTTTCAAAACAAAAACGGAAAATTTAGGATGTATCTTACTTTGACAGAGTGAAAGAATATAAATAATAGTCTTTACCACCTGTGTAAACTTTGCTGGTGAATGTTATAACACATAATATAAGTTTTATAATATGTGTTATATTGTTTCATTTCTAATATAGGCTCTTGTGTCAGATAATATAAGTCAATGTTAGAGAATAATTAATTTTTTTTAGATTTACGGAATCTCAGTTAGCCTTCATAGCGGGGCTGAACCCGTATTACGAATGTAATTGGCCCTTACCAGTTCTAACCATATGCTATAAATTAGCATGTTAAGATGAGTATTTTTGTTTCCTTCCAGTTCATGTGAAATTCAATTTGGTAAGTGAAATCAGGACTCTTCTGTTGTTAATGTGGATGGTGATATTTTTGATGAACTCCTGAGGTCTGCTACAGTATCTTTCAAAGTAGTCACTAAGCACTTTGGTAAGATTTAAAAGCATTAAAACAAGTGTTCCTTCTAATGCATTTTAAAAATATATAAATCAAAAGTTAATTTTAAGTTGCTTACCAATGAAGCTTCTAAACTTTATACAGTGGGCGTCATTGACGAGAGTGAGGTAACAAACGCTTCCTTCAGTTCTGAAGATGGGGTCAGTTGAGTCTCCAAGCTCAGCGAGCTCATTTTCTACAGTGATCACAGAGAACACCAAAGCACAGAGAAGAAGACTGGCTGAAGGACCTTCTGACAGTAAGATGGCAAAAGATGTGAGTTGTGTCAAGGTGGGAAATAGAATGATGACCCATAGGATGACATGTGAAATCTGATGCAGATTGTCTATGTAGCTCTGCACCAAAAACCAGGGAGAAGATGTATTAAAAGAATACAACAAGACCAAAAGTCTCTCTGATCTAACAAGAAGGAAACTTGTCAATGATTGAGGGACCAGAATTTAACCTTGATATTTTTGACTGGTAGTACTTTTAAAAAGTTACATGTATGAAATCCATAGAAATGTTAGAATTATCTGAGAAAACATAATTATTAATGTAATGATTATTGAAGGCTGCACAGTGGCGCAGTTGGTAGAGCTGTTGCCTTGCAGCAAGAAGGTTCTGGGTTCAATTCCCAGCCCCAGTCTTTCTGCATGGAGTTTGCATGTTCTCTCTGTGCATGCGTGGGTTTTCTCCGGGTACTCCAGTTTCCTCCCACAGTCTAAAAACATGTCAGGTTAATTGGCCTCTCCAAATTGCCCCTACGTGTGAGTATGCATGGTTGCTTGTCTCTGACCCCGCCTCTCACCCGGAACGTTAGCTGGAGATAGTCACCAGCAACCCTCCTGACCCCACTAAGGGACAAGGGTGTAAAGAAAATGGATGGCTGATTATTCCAATAATTAGTAATTACTGAGAATTAATTTTCTATTCATGACCTTTGGTTAATTGGTGTGAGTTTGTTTAACCCCTATGTGAAACTGGAATATTCTTATTGAATTGGTTTTTTTAGGGTTTTTTTAGGGGGGGAGGGATCATGTTAATTTTATGACAAAATGGAACAGAAAAATTGGTCATGGGAACATAATGGCACAAAGAATTGTATGGGCCCATTAGAAGCGATCTTTTCACTTAAACTCACAACAGTTTCCTTGCAAGTCGCAAGCACCTGGGGACACTATTGCCATAGATTCTGTTTATGTGAACATTTGGTACAGATAGTGTTGAGACCCATGATCATCTGAATGCTTTCTGAATAGATTGTGGATGATGTTTGCTGTTATTTTTTGTGTCTGATCTGATATATTATCAGACTTGTGACAGGCAGTTTTCAGCTGATAATGATAAAAGAACACATATTGTGCCCCACTGCTGTTTTGTATGAGCTGGCCATTGAAGGTCTGTAATACTGAAATGGGTTTAATAGAAGTTAAACTTTCAATTTCTGTGTATTGTTTTGAATATTTTTCCATTGGATTTGGTTGATATTGACACCTTGTGGGGTCAATTATTTACCTTTTAAACGCATATTATGTTTTGTGATCAACACTACACTGGTGTTACTTTTAACATTATATTTTAACACCAACATCGTTGTAATGTTAATGTGACACTCTGTATTGTCGAATGTTAACATTGTCTGGTGTTAATTTAACAAAAAAATGGATGTCAATCTTTTAACACTTTCAAAAGTGTTTAACACCAGCTGACTTGGACACATATAGACACTTTGTTGGTGTTAAAATTAACACTGTGGGTGTTAATTCAACACTGGCATTTTTACTGTGTACTTTGTGTTCTTGGTTGGCATTTGGAAGCCATTTCTCTTTTTTTTTTGTTTAAATATCTTTCAATTTTTAACATGGAAAACGAACCACCATCACAAAATAACAGAGAAACAAAATTTGTACGGATAGAGTTATTTTTTTAGTAGTGATTAAATACTTTTTCTCCATTTAAATCATCATCCTTCTCCAGATTGCAGCTGTCCCGGGTTCAATCTCCAGACATGAGCCAATTACAGCATGTCTTCCCCCATTTCTGTCTGCCAGCAACTCATGAATACAAGCCTCGAATGCCACAAAAACTCTAACAAAAAAAAAAAAGAGCCAAAACTAAATCATTATCCTGTTTTGTGCAGACAGAACTGGAAAAAAAAAAAGCCAAAACCTGTCACGGTGGCCAGATTTGTTGGTGAGAAAACAACATGGCGTGATATACAGAGAGTAAATCCTCTGCCGTTAACTGGTTGCCAGTCTTCCAGGATGACCTGAATTCCCTTCCTACAGCTGCCACCAGGAATGGCGCCTTTCTGTTGACAAGGGGAATTTCTGTCCAACATTTTCAGGTGAAACTTTGCCGAGGGAACAGATGTGTGCCCTGGTTTGGAAATTAATGTCTCTGCGCTCTCAGATTGACCTGACAGTGCAGGTCTAGATTTTAATGTGACTCGCCCCATCTTTGGATACTTAGAACCACCTGTCATTTTTAGTAGTACGGATTGTATTTTGTGTAGTTTTTTTTTTTATTACTGGTGTAATGCTGTCGTTGTTTGGTTACGCCGCATTATAAAAAACAAAGCAAACTTTTAATAAGCCTTGCAGATTGAGCACAAAAACAAGGAACTCTGCACAACTTGTTTTTATTTTCTCATGGGAAAATCAATGATTACAATAGTTAATACACATTTAAATAAAAACATAATAATACTGGTAGCTAACTTTATGCCATAAGGTGCTGTTATTAGAGCAGTGCTTACAAACTCACTAAAATGAACCTGACTGGAGTTCATAAGTCAAATGAAGAAGGTTAAATGATGACAATAATAATCAATTTATTAATCTTACATAGTTATTAGTACTGTTTATTCCATTGTCTTTTTTGTTGTTCAATCTGATTTCTATGGTCAATTTTATTACCAGTAGGCCAACAGATTTATTAGTAAATATCTCTATATGTGATGAAATCCTTCAAAAGGAGTTCTGTTGGAGACGGCGCTTTGTAAAAATGTCAATCTTTTCACCTTTCGTCACATTACAATCACAAACTTGAATTTAATTTAAATAAGTATAGAAGTGTAGGAGACATTGTTTGGTGAAAAGTCTGAAAAATGTGCCTTGCATATGTATTCAGCCCCCAGTAATACGATACCTCTATATAAAATCCTTTTGTGTCAGAGCTCGCCTAATTCACAGCAAGTCCACCTGCTGGGTGCCCTCATGAACTTTTCCACCCACATGTGAAACATTGTGCGACACTGCAGATAAGCCCCCAAAACACCATGACCACAGTGAAACATGGTGGTGGAAGCAGCATGCTGAGGTCTTTAAAACTGGTCTGTCACCTAAAAGTCCAATATAATTCATGGAAAAGCCGTGGTTGTAACTTGACAAAATCAGAAAAAATTCAAGGGGTCTGAGTACATTTACCAGGCAGAAGCTAACAAGCTGTTTAGATTTGTGTGTTAACAAGGAACTGATGCAGCATCATATCTGGAAGCGGTTGAACTTCATCGTGAAGCTGAAGTTTTGGATCGACATGCTCGAGCAAGAGTGACTGATATCTGGCAGGAGAGCTAATCTTCGTGTTGTTTACTTGGACTGAACCACTGGGACGACGCTAGGCCCAAATCTGCAAGACAGAGGGAAATCATTGTGTCACACCATGACTAACGCTGTCTGTAAAAACAAGTCGCAGTGTTGTGATGCAAACCGAATATATATATATATATATATATATATATAT
>NW_015113128.1:256336-297017 GCF_001443285.1 Poecilia latipinna | reverse complement strand
ATCATTGTGTCTGACTATCACTATCGCTGTCGCTGTAAACAAAACGCAGTGTTGTTATTGAAACCCAAAATATATATATATATATATATATATATATATATATATATATATATATATATATATATATATATATATTTTTTTTTTTAAACAAAAGATTACATTTTCTTAATATGTTTACATTAACATTTTGCTACACAGCTGCCATTATGATGCGTCAGTTTAGAAGACTGTAAGACTACATATCCCATAAGGCCTTGGAACATCTTGGAAACCCCAAAAATGAGCTGGAGGATGTTGCTGATGTAAAACTGGCTTGGACCTGTTGCCCCAATCTGAGCGGACATTGATGGACGGATGCGACTACTTCCTGCATTACCTTGTTGTACCTGTACCTTTGGGGTTTTTTTTGTTTTTTGTTTTTTTGTTTTGTTTTTTTGTTGAAGCCTATAACTTCCCACTTCCTGCTTTGTCGGAAAACTCCTGCTCACCCGTAGGCTGTTGTCCCAGGAGGCCGAGCAAAGCGCCGTGCCATCAGGCGACACTCGGACTCTGCTGATGCGGTTTTCATGGCCAAACAGGATGGAGACACGAGTCCCCTTCAAAACGTCCCAAATGTTTATGGTGTAGTCGTTGTACCCAGAGAACAACAGGCGGCCTGGATGCGTGGGCAGAGGATGAAAATAATGACATATAAAAAAAAAAAAGGAAGTGGGGAATTTCAGGTAAACAAAGACAAACAATTGGATTAGAGGAAACTTGGTTTGGGTTATGAAATACTTCTGGTTTGGTATCATGCATATTAAACAGCTTAACGTTTTGCAGTCCAGCTTGAATTAAAAATGCTTCCCACCACTCAGAGAGAAATCCACAGAGGAGGCGCCAAATATGATGCTGTCCTTCTGGTAGACGGCGACTTCGCGATCCGCCCGCAGGTCATAGAAACGGCACTGAGGAGAACCAAGAAACATCTCAGACTGAATCAACACACACAGCTGGACTACCACACACACACGCACGCACGCACGCACGCACGCACACACACACGCACACACACACACACAGGCACACAGGCACGACTTCAGCTCATTTTAGCTTAGGAGATATAGCTGGTCAGAAGGTTTTAATGGTGTCACAGATAACTTTTATTAAAAGGTCATAAAGCTAACATTACTTCCTCAGAATCACTGATGTAGCTCATGGGGACAGAAACGTATATCAACAAGCGGAGAAGCAGAACTTACCGTGGCATCATCTGACGCAGATGCAAATGCGTCTCCACTGGGGTAGTACCTGGATGTCAGGGAGATTACACTCAGACATAATCAACTTTACTCATTGGCTAGGAAAAAAAAAAAAAAAATTCTGTGTCATAGTTTTGCTAACAAAGTCAAAGTTTAACGCTTTTAATTTGACCCTGGGTCACTTCTCACTTTTAATCATAACCTTGTGACGCTGCCTATCCCCAGCTGTTACATCTCAAACAGTGATGGCTGTCTACCTGTTTTCTTGCATCTTACAAAACAAACTGATGGTGATATTTACATGAAAATTACTGTTTTTCTCAACTATATTCAAATTATCGCCTAAAAATGTGAAAATAATACTTTTAGTCAGTAGCACCGACAGAAAAAAATTTCTTACATTAAAATCTTAGCATTTAAAAATAATAATACATTTAGGATATTTAATCTCCAGAGTAAACACGTTGGATCTACATTTCAGCTGAAGATCTTACACACAATTGTGAGAATGCAAAAAGTTTAACAAGTATTTTTCATTGCTGCTCTGTAAAACTGATAAATGACAAAAGTTTAAATATCCAGTCGTAACCAGCTTTATTACAACTCTCAACCATAATAATACATCCTAATTGTTTTCATTTATTGGTATTTATAGCAACAAAAAATGACATTATATTACAACAGAAGCAGCACACAATCAGAAGATGTTTTTTGTTTTTGTTTTTAACACCTCTGACATGCATCGGATCCATTGAAACTTAAAACAGGCCTGTTTTGGTTAAAGATTTTTAGTATTCAAATCTATTGAAATGTGCCTTAATCTCATTACTTCAAAATATTGAAGTAGTACTTAAAACATTATTTACAATTGTTTAAAATGTTTTAACTACGTTAAGTATAATCTAGGACATACTTCTGATATGTTGTAACCTTAAAAATTGGGAAATTTGTCCTATAAAGACAAAACAAAAAATAGACTTTTGCTGACACTGCGCTTCTGGGAAGGATGTCATGGGAACACAAACTTATGCAATGTCACATGACCGCAGTGAGAGGATTATGGGTTGAACAGTGAGATAAAACATAAGGAGTATTTTTGTAAGAATATTAAAAAATCGAGTTCAATCCTGAATATTTCCACAAGTTTCAGCAACCAGCAATCAGCTGCAAATCCAAGAGATCCAGCTTTTAAATCACAGATTACACTTGCAAAGAGTTTAAACCATTAAACTCGGCTCTTTCTTCCTGTCATTAAGGTCTAAAAATACACAAAATGCCTGTAAAATGATGACGGCGGGTCTGTTTGGGATAAAGTCAGATCTGTGCGTCTTTTAAAGATCTGAACTCACTTCACACAGTTGATATCCGACTCGTGGCTTTCAAAAGACTGAATGTTCTGTCCTGAGCGCATGTCCCACACGTTGGCCTTCATATCGCAGCCCTGAGAATGACGCATCAGGATAAAAGTTAGTGAAAGAAAACCACTGATTACATCTCTAAAACAAAACAAAGAAAAAAATAAATTATTTTTACAAGTTAAAGTCAGGCCCCTCACCCCGGACACAAACGTGTTTCCGGTCTCGGACGGAGCGAGGTCCAGCGACAAGACGTCCGCCGTGTGACCATGGAAGCTCTGTAGCAGCTGCCCACTCTCCACGTCCCACAATGCACATGTTCCATCCCCGCTGGAGGTCAGCAGCTGGCACACACAAACTATCAATCAGGTTTATCTGCGCAGCACATTTCAGCAACAAGGCAGTTCAAAGTGCTTCATGTCGTAAAAACACAAAGTCATAAAAGACAGTCAACAGCTGAGAAGACCAACATCAGTGCCATCATCAAAATCATAAATGCACATCCGATATGTTGGTTAATTTTATAGTTCAAAAACAGCTCCAACAGCTTAGTTTTCAGCCTTGATTTAAAGGAACTTCAGCTGTTTTGGAGATTTCTGGGAGTTTGTTCCAGATTTGTGATGCACAGAAGCTGAATGCTGCTTCTACATGTTTGGTTCTGGTTCTGGGCAGAAGGACCAGAAGGTTGAAACAACAACAGCAGATCTTTAATATATTTATGGTGCTAAGCCGTTCAGTGATTAATAAACTAAGTATTTAGTTTCTGCATGGATGAGTTTCTCTAGATCTCTCTGGGACATCAGTCCTTTAAACCTGGGAATGATCTTCAGTTGACAGAAGGCCGACTTTGTAGCCGTCTTTATGTGACTCTGAGGGTTCGGGTCTGACTCAATCACCAAAACCAGGTTTTGTCAAAGGTTGGAAAGGGCTCACTTAATCACAACTATTTAAACAACACATAAAAACAGAATTAAGCTTCAAACTAATCTGATTTTGAGTAGTTAGTTAGTAACAGTTTTTTTTTTTCAAATCTTGGTCCACCTTGAAAAGCAGTAACCAGCCCTTTCTTGTGAATTGCTCTACCTGCTGGTTTTGCTCTCAATTCTCTAATTTACTGGGAAATGAAAGAGACGAAAATAAACCAGTAGTATCGCTGCTGCTATATTTACTGTCTGCGACCAATACCAGTGCTCAGGGGACATCGGCTGAAAGAACGAAACGGTTTCTTTACACATAAAGGAAGTAGTGTCTAATAGGAGGAAAATAAATGATAATTTTGAAGATCAGAACCGGGAACACACGAATCTAAACAACAGATACAGCAAAAGAGAGTAGAGAGGCAGCTCCTCGCTTACTCTGAAAACTCTCACTGAGCAATCAGCTGTCTGTAAACAAACGGGCTCGCAAAAACGGAAAGATGTCACCGAAATTGTGTGATGAAAACAAATCATGGGGACTCAGAGATTTACACAAACACGAGGCGTCCCTGCTGGCTGCCTGATTAGAGAGGATGTTGCGTGACCTCAGACCTGAAACACACCACATCCTGCTGCAGCGAGACAAACTCTTACTTTCAGCCATTCTAAGCCGCGATCTTTCTGCATGGTGTCTAAAAATGGAGCTCATCGGAATCACACGTGAAAGGGTTTCACACAGATACACAAAGGAAAGTTTTTGTGATTCTGCGTTTATGCCGACCTGAAAACATTCTTCATTTAGCTCAAACTTTTTATCTCTAATGTGTTTTCACTGGGATTCGGTTTGACAGAGCAACGCAAAGTAGTGCGTAGTTAGTGCAGGGAAGACTCTGCATGGTGTTTATTTTTATTTTATGTTTCAGTTTAGGAATGAAAATCTGAAAAGTGCGGTGTGCATTTGAATTCTGCCTAATTGAATCGATAGTTATAGAACCACTTTTTTGCTCAGACTCGAGTATTTTGAAGCCTCCAACAGGTTTTCTTCTGTGTTAAGCCTAATCCATTAGAGGTGGGCAGATTGATACAAAATATCATTAATACCGATACCAAAATATCAGTATCAGATCAATACCAGCATTGTATGATTGACACTTGGCAATAAAGACTGTTTCTATTCTATTATATTAAAACACATCAAAGTTTGTGACTGAAGGTGGAACAGGTGGATTGGTGTGAAGATTTTTGTCCACTTGCGTTTATTTGGGTGGTAAATGTTCTGCCCTCTGGGTCCCAGATAAAAGCCACTCAGAGTCTATTAATACTCCCCGGACAGAAGATCACAGCTCTCTCTCTCTCTCTCTCTCTCATCCGCTCTTCCCTCCCCGGTGCTCCTCTGCTTTGTGAAGCGTCACAAAGGAGTAAATTATTAAAGCCAACAGCTCAGACCATTTCCTTCATGTTCTTCCTTCCACCCTCTCATCCACCCGGCTGGGGGAGGAGAGGCCGTGTGTGTGTACTGGACGCAACCAAATACCAATCTTGAGGGTACAAAATGTCAGAAATAAAAGATAAGAATGCAGCTCGGACTGATTTTTTTCCGGTTTAAACTTTAACTAAGCCAGAAAATAAGAAACTTTATGTCAGAATGTGGCATGCAGCCTGTTGCCCCCACCTGATGTTGCATAATGAAACATTTTGCACAAACCTGTCTTGTTTAATTTTAAATGTTACATAATCTGCTACAGTGTTTTGTCTTTATCGCTGCATACTCCAACACGTGTTTCTGACCCCGCTCTGTGCTCTTCCGGTCGTTCCGGACAGAAGAATTCCAACATTTAGTTGTTTTTTTTCTAAGCATTTTTCCAGAACTACAATCACTGGATTAGATGAAAATGAACTGCTCAGATTTTTTTGTTCTATGGTTATGCTGAAAGGCTATGAGTTTTCAACATCATACCTGCAGTAGCTTCTTGTTTTCACTTTGATTAAAGACATTTGTGTTCATAGCAATCATTACTGGACTGATTAACATTAAAAACAGTCTCGTTTTGTTATTTGTTTTGTGGTGGTTGAGATGATTTACACGCCGTATATTAGTTTTATGCATCCAATCTACATATGGATTTCTGATAAGTTTCACTATAATTATTGATTTTTCTAATGTCGAACCTGCATGTCCGAGTTGGTGAAGGAGCATCCTGATACATAGTTGGTATGCATGGCGACCGACTTCTTCTTTGCTGCCAGGTTCTCAGTTCTGTCCAGCGACAGCGGGACCACTGAGCATTTGTTATCCAAGCCCCTGTTGGATGAGGTCACACATTTTTAGTTTTATGACAGAGTTTCTGTGAGTTTTGAAAAAAGGATGCCAATCGTATGTTATAGAAATTTTTTTTAAAAAGCAGCGTACTCACCCGCATGCCACAGCACAACCAGAGGGAGCATACGCACATGCCATCACCCACGTACATGGCAGGGTTATCCCATGCTCCTTCAGGACACAGACAACACACACATAAAAAGATTCATTCCTCTTTAGACAGCAGATTCTGTTTAATAAAATAAAATCCTGATAAATGACACAGAAATGTTTATTTGCTGCTTAATAAAATCTAAGAATGAATGAATATTTTTACTAGACACTGTAGCTCCTGTGAGCCCGGATCTGAGTCACTTTAAAAGTTTCAGGTCTGGGAATGAGGGTTAAATAAAATAAATCTTTAAAGCAGGATAAGTCTCATTCAGCCACACTCAGACCTTCATGCATATCAACACACTGGCAGCTGTCAAAGTCAACTGATGGACAGATAATCTTTAAAGGCATATTTCTGTCTAATCGTTTTATTTTCCAGCTGTTAGGAGAGCAGAGGCGCATAAGCCCAGCAGCACCAGCAGCTCACATGGAGGAACATGGATGAAGAAAAACCATTTGGCTGCCTGATGAGTAGCAAAGGTCAAACTGGGGTCACCCTTCCTCCAGAGAAGTGATAGATGTGTCACATCAGCTGAGTTACTGATTCGTTTAGATTTGACTAGTTTTTATTTTCTTTTACAGGGAATGCTATTTTAAAAATGTGAACACAATTTTTGCTCTTTGAAGATGCGTCTGTCTGTCAGATTACATCAACCATAAACTATTAAGGATGTAAAGTTGGACTTAAAATACAAATTTACAGCTGGATTAAATCAAAAATGATCAGCTTATGAAATCATGAATAAGTTAAATTTTATATAGATTTTTAAATGCATTTTTCTGACAAAGCAATCTACATTTAAAACGTAACTCATTGGGAAAAATGTAAAAAAATGTCTTTTTTAAGAAGCCTAAATCCACCCCTAGTATGCCATCCATTATGCACCTACCTTATTAAGAGTAAACGCATCCCAGACAATCACTTTTCCATCCTAAATGAGAGAAACATATTGCATTTGTCCCAGATTTACGCAACAAATAAAAATATCAGCATGTCTACAAGATTCCTGGCAAGTTTTAAAAATGAATAAAATATTCAAATCCAAATTTTAGACTTAAAAAAAATCTTTATTTACTTATGTGTAACATTTAAGCATTCGTTTCATTTTTCTGTGGTTTGTAGCTCTTGCAGAAGAAATTGGGAATTATGTGCGACTAAACTACAAATCCCAGGATGCAAAGCAGAAAGTATTGGAATTTGAACAGGTGTAACAGGTGTTCACATTCAGCCTTAGAAAGAGTTACCGCTCCTTAAAAAACACTTTTTAGGCTCTAATCACCTGTATTGATCAGTGAGTAGATAGAAAATAAGGAGGAGAGAGAAGGGGAAGACATGCGGCAAGTGGCGTCTTCTTCTTGACCGGAAATTGAACTCAACCGCGTAGCTTCTGCGAGTCAAGCGCGCGCTCTACAAACCTAGCGCCCCGAGACTAGCTTTAGCTTAACGGCTTCAAATTGTATGCTAAAGCATTTGGCTAACTTCATCATGGGTAAGTATACATTTACTTCAACAGGTAGCAAATATCCAGTGCCAACAAAATAAAATTCTTAAGCTTATCACATATGAATGTGATAAGCAGGTGTAAACAGCTGGTTCACTTGACGAACTTAATGTGTTATTAAGCTTTATATATATATATATATATATATATATATATAATTCACGCAGGTCTTAAATGTCATTGAGAAAGCTTTAATGGTGTCATAAAATGACGTTTTCCCCCAAACCCAACAGGAGCCGAGTAGGGATGCCACAGAGCCGTGAATGTGTGTGTGTACCTGTGAAGAGCTGACCAGGCGACGTTTGTCCTTACACCAGTCCATACACAGAACCTTGTTGCCGTGGCCTTTCAGGACGCGCCTGGTCTTCAAGGAGAGAGCAGCCACCGCCTCAACCTTCTCAGCCACCTGATGTACTGAGGTGACATGCACAAACACACACACATAATTATGCTTTGTACAGGTTCTACTTTTAGTTTAAAACTGTTTTTAGATTTTGCTTCCCAAAATGAGTCAAATTTTGCTATACTTTTATATTTAATGTAATGTAAAGATCTAAAGTGGAAGAAGAAAAAGGAAGAGGGAAACACTGTAAAATCTTTCCGAATCAGCATGTATACATCTATAGCAGGTGTTTCACTCCAGAGTGCGCTGGGTTCCATCATTAGCATATTATGCTGATTAGTGAGGTTCTGATTGGGTCATCATCTGGACCCAGTAGCAACATAAATGACAAGTTGCTCTATGTTGGTCCCTCCCCTAAAATAAAAATTACTATAACGTCATAATTTTCAAATACTCAAGTACTTATAAAAATCTCAAAATAGTAATTCACCTGATATGGGCCTTTGAATTTCATAAATACTTTGGGGCTGCCCAAAAATTGGGGTACTGCCCCTTTAAGACAACAGTATTACACTGGCTAAAATTAAGATGGATGCTTTTTTAGTTTTTTTTATTTGAAGTTTAAAAACACAGACTTTGAAATTTCCTAGATTACAGAACAGATCAAAAATGTTAATTTACTCAAATAAAAAACTGCAAAATAGAGAAACTAAACATCTGGAAGCAGTCTGCAACCTAAAACAAGTCAGTATTTTTCACAATTACATTAACATTCATCTGACTTGTAAAAGTTGTGCATAAAATCCACACCATCGCTTGTATGAACAAGATTAAAAAAACAGAAACAAAATGTAAGCAGCCTGATATCGGTGCTCTGCACCAATAATAAGCGTTCAGGAGTCAGTTTCCAGCAGCGTTAGCTTCCACAGCCACTCACGCTCCACATCGTTCAGCTTGCCACGCTCCTCCTCCAGCTTCTTCTTCAGGTTCTCGCTCTCCTTCTTCAGTGATGCCAGGGTCTCCCCTTTCTGGAGTCCCTGGCACGCCATCTTCATCGAGCAAATCAACGCCGAAACAAAGTTAGACACACACACAGAGAGAAAGAGAAAGAGAGAGAGGGGGGATTAGAAAAAAGAAAAGAGGAGGGATGAGAGCAGAAAGCAGGAAAACGTGGAGAAGCAGCCCAGTTTGTCTGGTGGTTAGAGGTCCATTAAAATAACCCTGGAGAGCAGCAGTGATGCAGCCGCTCTGCTCTGCCTCCCCCCATCCTCTATCTGTCCTGCTATTCAGAGACACTGAAGGCTTTTAAAAGCCAGCCCCGCATTGCAAATGCAGCTTCACTCTCCTCTGGTTCTTGTTTTTAAACTCGACTATCGCAGAAATCCGTCATGAACCGTCAGTCCCAGTCTGCTTGCATGAACCTATTAAGAAATAAACATTTATTATAATGTTGATGAAAAGAGGAGTAGAAAAAAAGGAAAGCTACACTCAAAAAGGTCAGATTTGTCAGGCTAGTAAATATGTAAACATTTGCTCTTGCATAAACTGTCATGGTTTCGCCCAGGGTATCATTAGCCTGGCGGGCCACCAGGCTTTACTTGTCCCCCCCACCAGGCTAAGCATTGTTTATTTATTTGGTAACACTTTATTTGAATGGGTGCATAAGACTCTGTATCGGGAAATAATAACACTTCTAATTTGATAAATATATGCATAGAGTCCCATGCAAAAGTAGCATATGCCGCTATAATAAATGTATTGTTTTTACCCACTGTAACAGTTTTTTTTACCAACTAAAATTTAATTTTGAGTATTTGTATTATGTTCCCTTGAGTCAATGAAATATTTTCTCCATTAATGAGAGAAAAAAAAAATCAGATTTATTTATCAATGTCTTCAAAATCAGAAGTTTACATGAAGAATGATTACTATCTCTGTAAGCAATGAGAGGGAAGCCCAGATGATGATGATGTGACTTTGGAAACCTCTGATAAGTTAACTGCAAACAGTTTGAAGAAAGTTAGAAAAAAATGTCTCAAAAATTGTTCACAAAGTTTTTTGGCATTTAATACATACAAACAATTTGGGTAATTTTAACTAAGCTGAAACAGACTGTGAGGAAGAAAATGTCTTTGTATTCTGTGTTTATAAATATCTGATTTCTACAGTACATTTGGAGTTTTACTGTGAAAAGCTTTAACTTGCAGCCAAAACAGTGTGCGGGTTTCGCCGGGTCTGGATGGACACAACGTTGTGAGGTTTTACAGTGAAACCGGGCAGCAGCTCAGAGACGCTGCTTTACCATTTCCACGCAGAAGGAGCAGTAGTTGATGGCCTCACTCTTGATGTAGATGTTCATCAGCGGACTGGCCTTGCTGCAGCTGTCACACGGGCCGAAGGTGGCCGCCATGAACGTCTGGTCACACATGGCTGCAGAGGATCAGCGACACGCCTGCCGGACACAGAGTGATGCACTTCATCAAGCAGACCGCACACTGATTAGGTTTTATTTAATCGAGTCTCTGTGTGTGTGTGTGCGCGTGCGTGCGAGTATACTGTACAGGAGATAAGCAGCTGGTAATCTACTCCAGCCTGATCCTTCTCAGAGGAGAGCAGCTATTCTGGGAAACAAACACACCTCAACTCCTCACATAATTAAATAACTCTTACTTTATATAAGGTTTCTCATTTAAGGCTTTTATTGTAATAAATTATTTCAGTTAGTAAAATTAAACAATGTTTTGCTTAAATTTATTTTCATTCTTAATTCGATTTTATGCTACAAGCTAAATGCATGTAAAAACTGATAAAACAGCAACAATTTGCTCCCAAGTTATTCTAAACAGACCTGACTGCATGTTGTTGTAGATTTTTTTACCTTGAAGTGCAAATTTGCTAGCAGCAATTTCATTTCATTAAGATTTATTTTTTACCATTTAGTGCAACAGTTTTTACGATTAAATTAAACTCCATCTGAATAGTCTCCCCAGTGATATTGCACACGTTTATTATCCATATTTCTAGCTAAAATAAAAAGCGTCTTACCACAAAAGAGACCGTTTCCCGTCACCCAGCCGGTACCTGTCCAGGTAGAAGTGAGCGGATTGGTTCCAGTGACGGATCAGCGAGGGACAGAGGACGCAGTAAGCCTCTTAGGAAAGTGTCTTAGCCGTGACTCTGCTCTGTTTTGACTTCCCTGCTTCACCTGCAGAGCCTGGAGGATCCATTTAAAGGTGGGACCAAAAAGTTTTTACTTTAATTATTCTCTGTTTGATCACATTATGTTGCATAGCAAATCATTTATCTCCAGATGTTTACCCAAACTCTCCCCATCTCCAAATCCAACAGACAAAACTGTTAAAAATGGGAAATAAAAGAGGTTAAAAATGTCTGAAGACGAAAATACTGAATAATAAGCATGGAAGTACTTCAATAGTTCAATATAATTATAGTATAAACATTTCTAAAACCAACAAATGAAATTTTGCAACAAAAAAAAAACCCATTAAAAATATTAACTTCTGTTCAGCTCAAAATTATTAGTGTGTCTGGGAGACTCAGAATTATCAGACAACTAGTAAGTTTGAGAGAAAATTATACAATTGTCTTTCAAAAGATAAGAAAACTGCTGAAAAATCAATAAAAAAACCCTATTTATTTAAATAACAAATGTTTTGATTATTTTGTCCCCTTCTGAAGTGTTTTATTGGTTATAATGACCCAGTAAAAATTATTCTTTAACTTAAAATACAACTTAATTTAACAGCTAGCTAGCTAATCAATATAATTTGAAAAATGTCAAATAAGATGTTTCTCCAATTTACTTTTCAATATTTTGACACTAAGCCGGTCCTTGTACAAAATTTTGTATATTTTCTTGTAATTTTACAATTGCAAAAACAATATGATTTGTTTAGGCAATTTTACCTTTACCAATTTTACAAAATGATCCGATTTTGTATGGAAAAGGAATCTGGAAATCTTTGTATATTCAAAATGTAAATAGGGCCTTGCAGGCTCAGTGTTCGATGTTTTAAATTTTCCAGGTTATCTTAGTCTAGATTTGTTTGTATTTGTTTTTGGTATAATTATTAAATGCATTTTTATTTGATCAATATTAGAAATTGGCTTTCATAGGCTATCAGTTCATTGGCTGTTCATATATTAAAGTGGTTATCGTTTCCATAATTCAGTGTCCTGATTGCGTTCCCTGAACTTAAAAACAAACAACACATCCTTATCCCTAGCATCAAATACCAAACATTTTAAGTTATAATAAAACTCCAGGACCATCCAGCAGTGCTGAATTCTTTTATTTTACTTACAGAGTTGAAATTTTATTCCAAGTTTGCTAACGGTGAACACATTCACGAAGCACAGCTACCAGAAACTACAAACAGTCCAGTTCGTCAAATGTACACACTGGTTTAAAGAGGGAAACACCCGGCACCGGTTTTCAGCATGTTTGCACCAGTACCGCCACAGCTGGCCTCCGAACTATTTGTATTTTTATTTTGTTGTTGTTTATTTAAACGGCACAATTAACTCTAGTGCTGATCATTTATCACGTCTGGGTCGTATTTTACAAGCAGCTGTCTGCTTGGTGTGGAAACGGAGACCAAAGCGATGACGGCGTTTTCTTCTCAAATAAACCAACCGATGGTGTGAGTGTCGCAGCTCCCACTGAGCCCGGGATTTTTTTTTTTTTTTTTTTTTTCAGTTTTTCCAGTCCATACTCATCAATAAACAGTTCAAACCATCCGTGTTACACCAGCTGCAGGACAAGAAGAGGCATCATCAGAACAGCATGATCACATTTTATACAACTTCTACTCATTTAACAGCGAGAGAACAAAAAAAAACCTGTACTGGGAGAACACTGTCACAATGTGTGTATAACATAACCAGTAAAGTCAGATAAGGCTTCTTCTACAATGTGCAGCTAAAAATCATGATACACTTGTTAGAACATGAACATTCAAATGGTAGATCGACTCCTTTGTTGCTGTCCTTCAAAAACACAACCAGCAGATATGACCTCTTGGCACAAGCCAGAAATGTTGCACAGCAAACAAACCAAGACAAACAAAAGGCTGAATTATTAGACGTGGTCCCAGTGAGAGCAGACAGATGTTCTTGGCGTAAAAAAGTCACTACCGATGCTTCGGTCAGGACGTCTCAGGTCGATATATTTTACCGATTTAGATTTTTTATTCTGGGGCTACATATAAAAATGAAAGCATAAAAACCTTTGATTTTTCTTCAAAGTAAAGCAAATTAAAGTAAACGCTGCTGATTGAAAATAGTGTTTGATGCATTTAAATGACCAGTTTTTTCATTTTAGCCCCGCCAAAAAAAAAAAAAAAGTAGGCAGATTCCAATATTAAGCAATTTAATTGGTGCAGCTCTAAACGTAGCACTTTCTCTTTAATCCAATCAGGATGTCCGACAAGATGCAACTTCTGTGGTTTACTGAGATTTCTCTGCCTCATTTTGTGTCTCTGCTCTCTTTTTTTTCCCCATTTCATTTGCCTCAAAAGTCCAGTTCCAACTGGACCATCCAAACAGAAACCGTGTTTTACTAAGTGTCGGGTTTTTGATGAAATAATGATCAAAAGAGGAGAAGAGGCAGAACATGGTTCTCTTTAGGTACTAATGGTAAAACAGGAAGTATGCTGAAAGTGCAGAAAAGACAGAGCAGAGGAAGACGGAAGAGTCTTTGTCACAACATGGGCAGATTTCCTGGTGGACTCAACTCCAGACCTTAGTTTTCCTAACATGCAGGCTCCTTTTCTCAAGCTGGTGACGTCTGGAAAGCCTAAACCATGCAGGTTACACAAACAAAGCAGCAGCACGTCATGCCTTATGCTTTGCTAAAGTACCAAGTATGTAAAGATATCTGAAGCTAAACGATCTGTACAGTGAATTTAAAAAAAGACTAACGGATAAGCACTGAGCCAGCAGTTAAAATGAAGCGATGACCATAAATAATCTGTTGGTTATTTGTAACAAATGCCCATGTTGTGTCACAAAAACAGGAAGGCAAAAGTGGGCGTTAAGCAGAGAAAATGTAACATAGAACAGATATCAGGCAATTTCTGTAAAACGTACTTAAAAAAAACAACAAATCTCTCTTCATTCTGCTCAGTAATATATGGCTTTACAATACAAACAACCCTAAACAAACGGCAATACTGAAATAAATACGCACACGAAGATAAACGGGAACATTTTCCAAGGCCTTGACCAGAAGAATGTGAGGGGAAACAGAAGCTGAGTGTAATGTTGCTTATTGGTGTTGGTGGTATGGTGAATATGGAAGTCCGAAAGTGACACAATTTAATAAATAAATAAATCACTCGATTACTTCAAAATGTTCCAATTCATCAAAATTGGAAGTAAATGCAAGTAATGTTATTAAAAATATATGGTAAACATAAGCATTTTATATGAAAAGCATAAATGATTATTTCACTGTTAGTAATTTCTCGTTTGCTACTGGGTGGAGCAAACGCTGTGCAGGAAACTGGAGCAGCTTTTACTGATTACTGACATTCACAAACTTAACTCTAAAATACTATCAAATGTGACTAATTACAGAATTTCACATTTAATGAATCATATATTCACAATTGAGATGCATAATCGGGAATTTACTTATTTATAAAATGCAGTGACTTTAATAATGACATAAGTAAATAGGTTTTATGAATTTGTGGCACATTGGGGCTTCCATAGTTTAAATGTTCCTGGTTTGTTCTGGTCAGAGCTGTAAACAGTGGACCTCATCGCAGGTTAAAACCCTCAGCAGAGTTTAACCCTTCATATAGACTCTCCTCACTTCTGCCCGAAATAAACATTAAACATCTGAATTAAAGACGCAGCAAATCAAAATCTGTGCCAGACCTTCTGACTATGATATAATTTATCTATCAGGACATACATATTGTACGTCAGTGCAGCTAAAGCAAAGCTGTTCGTATTCTTTAAACATTGAGGCTGGCAACGTAATTTTAATAAATAAAATACAGGATATATATTATTTATTTCTATATAGATATCTTTGTGTATAAATAATATAGTACAGACAATGAGTTTTGTCTTGTCTTGGCTTGACTGTGCTCAGAGGGGATAAAACCCGATCGCTCGGCTGTTTTTGCAAGACAATAGTTTGCTAATCAGCTCTGTGTGATGAGATCTCTGCCTGCTTTGCTCTCGTGATTCAGACGTGAACAGCAGCTAGCTTAACGATGACGGGAGACACTGAGGGAGGATCGGTAACACTAATCCTCTTGCTGATGACTGACTGGATCCAATGGCGTCTCTAACCGTCAAGGCGTTTATACAGGCGTTTAATGGAGAGCACGGGGCGAGTAGCGCGTGTTTCCGAGCAACACAAGCTAGAAAGTGACACCGATGTGTGTGCATGTCAGAGTTTGGACAGAAAATGTTTCTTCAGGTTGTGTTCATCCACATTTTATTGAAGTGCTTTTACTATAATTATTATTTATAATCTGTCTCGGGCCAGTAGGTGGCAGCGGCGGTTGCTGCTGGGGATTTTTCAGCTCAAACCCTGGTGAGGAAGCTCAGGTTGAGGGAGGTGGGGATCTGGATGGTTTCCAGGGCGAGGGAGGACGGGCTGAAGGGGAAGGTGACCGGGTAGATCATTTTGGTGTCCATTAACAGCTGGGGGCTCTCGCTGCGGTCTCGCAAGCGGGTCTGAAGAAGAAGAATAAGAGAGGGTCAGAAACAGTGAATATACTGAACAGACAGCAGGTTTTGGGATCGAAGCCAAACAAGGAAGAACACTGACTAGATGACCCACCAGGTAACAGAAAATGAGCATCATCGACACAAGATGAGGTTTTGTCTTAAAAAGTTTAGAAAAAAAAAAAGTCCAGACTGAAAACGCATCCATTTCCTCTGACCTTCAGAAACAGACTTGAGTTTTTGGGAAATTGTTGCAACTGCAATTAAGTATGTTTTGATTTTTATTTATTTTATTATTTCATTGGTATTTTGCTATCATTTTTTTTGTTTTCTAAAATTATTTTTATCAAACTTAATTTTATTTCTTGTTTTATCACTGTGATTGTTGTGAAGCACTTTGGTCTGCCGAGGTTGTTGAAAATATTCTTTATAAATAAACTTAAACAGTTTATGGCCAGACCACTGTGAACACCGATTTTGTCTGATCTCAGAAGCGAAGCCGGGTCGGGCCCGGTTAGTAACCCGCCTCTCGCTGGTGACAGCTGGAGATTGGCACCAGAACCCCTCCCACCCCCAAAGGACAAGGGCGTAAAGAAAATGGATTGATGGAGTAAACTTCAATAATAAACACAAGACAAAATCTCACCTTCCACAGCAGAGATGCGGTTTGTGTTTAGTTAAATATGGACTTAAAGTAACTCTTTAATCACCGTATTTTCTGATTCCTCAAATTTAACACTTTGAAGCAGTTTTACTGCTTTAAAATGAGACTTGCAGTTTTTTATGTGTTGGTGATGTGGCCGTACAGGTGGTACAAACTCTCGACAGGGGTGCATCATAGCTGACCAACTTCACAAAAGCTCCACTACTTTTCCCTTAATGTGCTTTAAATCATGTTTTGTTACCAGTGATTTCATTGGTGTTTCATTAAACGTCTACCTGTATGGTTCGTATGAAGGCGACTGAAACTCTCTCCTCGAACTCGTTGACTGGAGTGTAGAGGTTCAGGACCTTTACGATCTGAAAGAGACGAACCGGACCAGAAATCATTTAACGGACCGGATGGATTATGGCTTGAGTTTTATTTCGGATGTTGCTGAGGGCGCACCTGAGCGGTGGTGAGGGCGTGGCACATGGAGCAGATGGCCTCGGCGTCTTCTTCTGTCTTCTTCTTAACTTGCAGCAGCTGGGCGGCCTGGATCAAAGGCTCCAGGGTCTCTTTGGCTCCACAGTTCATCAGCCCTTTGTCTCTGAGCCACTCCTCCAGCTGGCTCACATTGTACCTGCACACATCCGGTGTCAACTACAGGCTCTCACAGTAAAAACACAAAAACATCTCGAATTCAGCAGCTGTTGGCACCTCCTACCTGATCTGCATGCCTTTGCTCCAGGAGCACATGTCCTTGCGCAGCAGCAGGTTGTTGAGCGTGACGGCTCCGATGATGTAGAAGAGCTGCTTCACCACCTGCTTGATGAGCTCGGGGTCGGTGCCGTGCTGGCACATGGTGGAGTGGAAGGCGCTGAGCTGCCGCAGGATGGAGTCCAGGGTGTAGGTGCCCTCGTCGGCGATGCTGGACGTCCGCTTGCGGAGACCCGTGGGCTTTACTCCGGACACGCCCTGGATGGTCTCGTGCTCCAACATCCCAGACACTGCAAGGAGAAAACACAGTGAAACGGCGCCGTGCTGAAGCACCCAAACACCGTAAGCTTCTGCAGAAACACTCAATCAAGGAATTTTGGTCTAGTTTCTAGTGCAAATACCTTAGTTCACTTGAAATAAGAGAAAACTAACTTACAAGTAACTTTTCAACAAGAAATATGAAACAGTTTTAAGTCAATAATTCCTAATACTGATCCCAGTGGGTGAAATAATCTACCAGTTGAACTAGTGCCAAATCATCATACAATTCACTTTATTGTGACATGAGCTCATATATAGCTTTGTTATCTCTCTTAATACTATGACATCAAAGTCCAGTTGCACATGGTGTCTTTGTTTTTCTCTCTCTGTTTTTTGTCTGGCAGTATCTTTATGTTGTTTTGTTTCAATCTGATGTAGCTTTGTAACTTTATACATATAATATTTTACCAGCTATTCATTTTAAAGAAAAAGTGCTAGTTCCACTTGCACATTATTTCACTTATAATGTTGGAAAAATGTCCTGTTGTAAGTGAAATAATCTTCCAACTTGTTGTTTTGAGGCGTTGTGCCTCCACCCACCTATCATTGGCTGCAGGATGTTCTCCATGCATTTGACCAGCTGCTGGTAGATCTGGATGGCCAGGTCACTGATCACCTGTCTGTACTCTGCCAGGTCGAAGTTGGACAGGCAGTGCTCATTCTGCCTGGATGTATTGTGCTTCATGAAGGCCTGGGGCAAAACCAAAACAAAAAACACTGAAATATCTGCCTTAAAATAGAACAAATGCAGCAACTTTTCCATATCAGGTCAGTGAGGGCAAAATTACAGCAGATCTGCAAACATGAAAAGTCACTTTTGATAAACATTTACAACTTTGGTCTTAGCATGCAAACACGGTGCTAAAGCCAAGTCTGAATTTCCAGCTAACTTGAGCGATGGGGCAACAGTAGCATGACGGCTATTTGCATCTCGCTGTACTTATTTACTTTACTCTGTATCTCTGCTTGATGTTTCTTCATCTAAACCAAACAAATAAGGAGTCACAGAAATGATCCTATAAACATTTCTATCTGCACCGGGCCAATGTGTGGAAGGAGAACAAATCTAACCAGACAAAATGGAGCACAAATTGTTTTATATAAATATTCAGTGGGGAAAAATAGCAATTTTTTTTTAGAGTTTGACCTCAATAAAAAAAACTCATTAATTACGGATAAAAAATAATTTTTGATATGCCATTTTTTAAATAAAATGTAAATAGATTATTTTTCTTAAAATTGTCATTTTTCAATTTCCAAATGAAAATTATCTCAAAACAGTGTTTCTGCAGGTTTCACCAATTCAAATTTAAGACTTTTAAAGACCTTTTTAAAATCATTATGAATGAAATTTAAGACCTGTATCACAACAGAAATGTATAAAAGAAATGAATTGCAACAGAAATTTACTAAGAGCTAAGATGAACATCGTCCAGACAGCTGGCAGTAATCTTGCACTAACCCATGACAGACATTAAAAAAAGGCTACCCAGCTAGCTAGCAAGGGTGTATTAGCAGCTAGTTGTCAATAGCCGCATGACACAATGAAGATGTTTTACATAGCAGAAAAGTCCAGCCAGAAAAAAGGAAACTACGTGAAATATGTGAGATTAAATAGTTCTGGCCCAACAAAATGTAAGACTTGTAATAAACAAATTTAAGGCCAACCTGTTGTTTTTCAATGAATTTAAGACATTTTAAGACCTTAATTTTAGACACATGAAAATAACGCCTTGTTAAATCTAAATCTGCCAGGTGTATGAATAACTTTGAACTGTAGCTCTGCTAGCATTAGTGCTGGCCTCTTATGCAGCTCTGATGATTATCAGACATTCCATTAATTTTCACTTCTACCTCGTGTGTGAAGAGGAAAAGGATAAAGAGGCTAATATTTAGCTAATTGTATTTTCTTTTTTTGTTGGTGTGGAGGTGTGTTGGTGTCACCTCATCTCCACTGTATTGTTTCAGACAGTGCAGGAAGCGGCAGGTGTTGGCCAACCAGAACGAGACGGTCTCAAAATCATCACCTCGTTTCTAAGAGCAGCAGCAGAAGAAGAAGAAAGCCATCAGCATCAACAGATCTTTTCTCACCAGCCTCCATCACTCAGCCTGATTCTTCTCTGCAGGACTTCCATTACGTAAACGCACCTTGAGGATCTTCTTGATGCTGTTGATGGTCGACGTGAGCAGAGTCCGAACTTTCTGATCGTCGTTGACGTAGTCTGCGTGTCTCAGACACATGAACAGGATGTAGGCCGGCAGACCTGGGATCAGATTCACTGCTACGCCGCGAGGCTTCAGCTCTGGAAAGTCGAAAGAACGCTTTCAGATTTCTCACTTCATAAAGATCCCAATATTATCAGTCATCTCAGCTTTATTTATTTTTTTTGTTTTTTGAGAAATGGCTACATAAAAGAAGAGCTTGTGAATTACTCTGTTTCTTAAAGGTCATTAGAAAACCTGAACTTCTTTATATAAAATGGCCATTCTTACCCAGAATGAGATTCTTAACCAGCTTCATCTCATCCTCCTTCTTGTACTCCAGCATTCCCTGGAAGTCTTTCTCCCTGCGGGGGATGTTGACCGGGTGGATGGGCTCCTCCACCATCTGTCCCGGAGACGTCTGTCCCTCGGCTTGACCCGCTGGGAAACAGGTTCAGGACACACTTAGCTTCTTATCTACAGCACCTTAATTTTTTACTCCATTTCTGTTTAAATTTTATTTAGTTTTGCAGATTTGTTTTAGTGTAGTGAACGTGCCGTACCCCCCATCTCTCCGATCCTCTTGGAGTAAACCTTCAGCTGCTTCTTCAGCTTCCGGATGGTTCTGTCCTGCTTCTCCAGCTGCTCCATCAGATCCTGGAACAGACGCAGGGAATGAGAGCAGAGCATAGTCAGGCCTACAAATGCTGCCCTCTAGTGGTGGGTACGAAAGAAAGACATAAAAAAACAAACAGAAGGTGCAGCAGGCCATTTCAGATTGGCATTAGAGCAGCGGTGCTGATTATTGCTTCAGAGGGAGAAAAGGCTGTGGGACTTTCTAGTCGTTAGAGAAGAGGAGGTACGCTAAGGCAGAGTGATCGCTCAGAACACACCTATCTCAGTTAATGCTCACACACGCACGCATGCGAGCACACACACATACACACACAGCCTCTACATACAACCATCCGCCGTAATATGATGACTCGAGCCTCTCTGGACGCTGTGGGGTCGTCGGCCATGAGTTCCTGTCAGGTGACAACATCCACACAGCCGTTGTTTCGCTTTCATTCATGTGTGGCTCAAAATGAAAACAGTCATGATGGATTGCAGGGACAGATGCTTAATGCAAGTCAAAGTGTTGCTATGACTGGAAGAAAGTAAGAGCAATTTCTTCACTTCAAAGATTATTTGCTAAATGAGACAAAGACTGCAACTAACCATCATTTTAGTTATGTGTCTTTTTAGATTTTATAGATTTCTCTTTTAATCTTTTTAAATTCAATATTAGAAATACAGTAATAGATGCAAATGATTAAAAAAGATTTAATATAAGAAAATCAACATTTTATTGCCTAAAATGCAACAACATCCCTGGTGTACGCCTGGTTATTTGTTGCAAACGGAAAATGTACTGGGAATATCCCGATATCGATATTGGAAATCGGTTCGATATCGGCCAAAAGAACAAGTATCGCCCCAGCTTTTCTATCCAGTAGTGCATGTAAGCAAACCCATTGGTTAATAATACATGGCTCAATTGTTCTCACAGCCACTGTTGTTGACTATTGTTCTCCGTTTTTGGTAATATCACTAGATCAAGCATTTTCTAACTTTTAACACAATACAATAAGTAATAAAGTAGGTATGTTTCATGCCGATATCGGTATCAGTCAATAATCAAAGCTGCGATATCAGCATCATATCGGAAGTGAAAACGCATCGGGACACTGAATAAATATCAACACCATCCATCATGTGAAAAGCTCAGTCCTTTCTGCTTGACTTATCGATACCATGCAGGGCTAATTTATTGATTATGTTTTGGATTAACTGATTAATAATTGAACAGAAAAAGGTGCCAAATAGGAGGGTATTTGTTTGTTTGTTTGTTTTTCTGTACAGAATTTGAACCAGGTGAAGCTAAAGTTATGCAACTTGAGTTCTGGGCAGAACATATTTTGAGTTTGATTTTTTATAATATTAAAAGTACAAAATATATATTTTTAGTAAATTTTTGGATTAATTACTATTCTGAGTGTTATCTCAGTAAATGGATGAATGTATACTCTAGTTAATTAATCGATCACCAAATCATTTGGGTATTATTTCAATAATTGATTAATCACAATCCATCCCATTAATCGTTTCACCCCTAGGTGAGATCACTTCCCTCCCTGAACCATCGGTTTGGTAAAGTTTTAAGGCGACGCCTCGTCTGACAGCTGGACTCTAATTTTCAGCAGACTGGCCCTTCACTCTGCATGTTTTTCTCCCAGCATATTTTCATCTGGATGTGTGTTTGCTGCTCCTCTGTGTGTGACGGAGTGTGTCGGAGCGTACCAGGTTCTCGTTGGTGAGCCGGGTGATCTCGTGCTGCAGGCTGGCTTCGATCCGGGCCTCGGGAGGCAACTGCAGGTTCTGGGCCAGCAGCTGCTGCTGCCGGTTGTTCTCCTCCTTCACGTTCTGCAGTTCGCCGCGCAGCGACTCCACCTCGCTGTCGTACGTCCTCCGCTGGGCCTGCAGCTGCTGCTCCAGTAACCTGGGGAGAAACAAAACAATGTTAGAAAAAACCCCCAAAGTGAACGAGGGGCGTTTCATCAGAGCGCGCTGATGCAGGCCGGCAGCAGCATGCTGTGCAGATTCAGACTTCTACTGAAGAACTATAGAGACCAACAGAGGTAACCTGAAGAACACACTCCTAAGATGGTTTGTAGAAGTTTATTTTACAGCTGATCTGGAGGATAAGAGAACATTTTTTAGCAGGGCTGCAAGGTCTGCTGTGCAAAAGAACATGCATGAGCAGGACGGATCAAACAGCAGCACATCTCAACCTGAACTGACTTATGGTTTACCGAAACTCTTCAGCAAAGCAGCATTTATGCAGCAAAAAGATGAAAAGAGAAGCTTAGAAACCAAAGACTTTCTTTCGAATATCATCTTCACGCAGTCCAGCATCTGAACCAGAAGTTGTTATACAGATACGTCTCCAAACATTAGAATACAGCAACAAAATTCTACATTTCTTGTCACTTATTTCAGAAACTCGCAATATATAAATTCATTATATAGAGTGAAATATTTTGAGACTTTATTTCTTACAATTTATTGATTGTGGCTTACAGATAAAGCATTTATGAAACTGTCTATAGTAAAGTAGTAGCAAAATATTGTGAAAAGTGAAAAAGTTCAACATCAGCTGATAAACTCAAAACGCCTGCAAAGGTTTCCTGAGCCTTTAAACGGGCTTGTTACTCATTACTAAAGAAGCTGGTTGTTCACACAGTGCTGGATCAGAGCACATTAATGGAAAGTTGAGTGGAAGGAAAAGATTCACTAGCAATAGAGAGAACTGCAGCCTGGAGAGGATTGTAAGGCACTGTGGACGGATGGATCCGACACAGGATGCAAATGTCACTTTCCTTTTGACTTTTCATCATAATCATCAAAATTAGAAAAAAAAAGGCTTGAAAAATTTTCACTCTGCATAATGAATCTAAATGAGTTTCATTTCTGAAATGAACCCAATATTGACATTTTCCATGACTGAATTTTTTTTGAAGATGTACCTGCAGTGTAAAAGCTCTACAGGTTAGGATTAGTAACGGGGCGATCTTGGAAACCAGCAGCAAAGAAAGACAAAGAAATTCAACCAAAGTCTTCAATAAATAATCATGGCACCACATCTTTGATTGGAAATATCATCTGAAGTCCAAGAATCAATGATGAGTGAAGCATTTAAGATTAACATGAAAGGAAACTCTGAGAAGAAACGGTTAAGAGACCCAGAAGAAGTCATCTCCTTCTGGGACTAAAGCCAAACCACATGGCGCTCTGAAGAGGCATGTGTTGGAGCCTCAGCGCCACCTGGTGGTCTCCTTTAAGCCCTGACTGACCAGCCACAGCTCCCCGTCCTCATTCAGCCTGTGGAGGTCTGGAGGTGCAGATCTGACCCACACAGAGACACGAAGGACCCAGTGAGGGACAGCAAAACAACATGGAGGACATCACACGATGGATGATTACACATCAACATCCAGCCTGAGCTGTCGGTCCAAAATACTTATACACCGGATTAATATCGTATGAGTGGTTTATAGAAAAATGAAGCATTTAAAATGTAAATTAATTTATTCTTTGCTCAGAATTAGTCCTGAATGTTTTCGATCAATAGTCTCCTACTTTTATCTGACCTTGTACATTCTGCAGTGAGGAATGGCATTTATCGTATTATTTATAATTTATTGTGATATATTTCTTCTCATGACAGAGAATTATAATTTATTGTTCTCAAGATAATTAAAAAAATATTTTTGGGATTGTTAGCTTTACTATTTTCTCCACTATTAGCTCAATAGTAGTTAATAAATGTCTGAGGCGTTCAAAGAGCTTGTGCAACAGAGGTTTTCACAATCTCTTTTCTCCACTGCAAATGAGACAGTGGAGAAACATTTAAGCTTCAGTGGATATCCTAATATTGGGTCATTATGATATTAAAATTTTTAACTCATGCAGATACCAAGATATGTAAAACAATCAAGCTGACATTAAAATGTGCTGTTCTGAAAACTTCCTCAACATTTTACGGAGCAGAATCAATAAGAAAAAGAGAAAATGAGGAGAAATAATGAATTTCATGCTCGACGTTGAAGAACTCATTCTTATATCAACACTACAGTCGGTGTGTTAGTCAGAACTAAAGGTCGTCTCCACTTTGTCCCAACCATCTGCATGCTTCAGTCCATTCTGCATTATAAATGATGGAGATCTTCAAGAAAGCTCCTGAGTCAGAGCCTCCTGCTCTCATTCATTCATTCTAGATGTTAGATCACATGCTGGAGGGCCAGAAAATGCCATGTGAGTCTCTAAAATGCAGCCGTCTGAAACCAGCCGCTTTCGGCTTCGGTCGTTGGGAACTTTGTCACTTTCCACCCCGACAGAGCGGCCATGCATGCTCAGATCCACGATGCGTGAGCCGCCTCTGCTCAGTTACCTCAGCCTACTCAGGAGGTCACTGACTTCCAGCGCTGGACGCCCTGATCTGGGGGATCTGGGCAGGACATACAGCCGCACACTGGTTTCTCACACACAACTTTCAATGATTTATAACAGAGGCACGTCTTAAAGGGGCAGTATCATGCACTTCCCAGGCATATAGTATAGTTTTATAGCACAATCAACTAACTGTGTTAACTTCAATTGTTATAAAAATATATCAAATATGAAATAGGGCCTCTGCCTCTTTAAAAGCTCCTGCTTGTTCTGAAACTTTCAGGAAGTCGTCACAACATGGATCCTCTATTAACCCTTTATCAATGTTTTTACCAGTGTTGCACTGAGAAGTAGCTGCTATAAGGATCTCAGCAGATGTGCAGCTCCACCAGGTGTTTGCTAATTGCTGCTGGCTAGTCTGAAGGACCTGAGTGGGGGAGGGCTGCTCTATAATGGGACAGTTTGGAAACCACGTCTTGAAGGTGGGACTTGGTCCACCCAGGTATTTTGCACAGCTGAACAGTTGCCATGGGAGATTCTAGGATTTCTTAAACATGCATGAAAGGATCAAGGCAACACTCCAGGTGTGTTTTTAATGAGGGAATAACATAATAACACGATGTAACAAGCTGATTTTACATAAGACTGCCCCTTTAATAACAAAGAGGCGAGATTTAAGGGAAGCTTAGCTTAGCTGCGTTACCTGTTGGTGTCTTTGACTCCCACGTAGGCTTGCTTCAACTCGTCGGCGTCTTTCAGTTTGTTCACATCCTTAGCAAACACCGAAGGCTCCGTCATGGTTTCCTGGAAGAGAGGCGAATCGGAGGAGGAGTCGTCAAAACGAGACAGAACGTTAAAGTGTTCACAACACGTCAAAACACTCAGACGTCCTGAACGCAAAAAGAGACTGCTGTGAAATGATCACCGATACATCCATGATGCAGCGGTGAGAAAAACAAACTCTTGTTAAACAAGATGGCCGCCCTGGATGAGTTAACATCACTGAGCTATGTAAAAAAAACTAACAACAAAAGTCCAGATTTTTAAATCTTAAGTCTTCAAAAGCAAAAATTTGGGCTGGACTTTAGAAATAAATCCGCCAGACCCAGACGCATGCCTCCAGTGTAGTTCTAGATTAGACTAAGCTAAAGGCTTGTAGCACAACAAACAGATCAGGCAGAACCATGGCAAAAAATAAAATCACGAAAGTAAGTCATGGATGACTGAATGCATCAACTGTACCTTCTCATCCTGTGGAAAAGCATGAATGGAGGAGAGAAGGTGGAGACAGAGAATTAGACACACAGCTGGGACAGAGAGGATCTCAGCAACACAAGCTGCGTTTCCACTGACCGTAAAATTGCTCAAACTGGAATCATGAAAATAAATCTGCTTAATGGAAATACTAGAATTAAAAAAAAAAAACTCACATTTTTCAACTGAAACTTGAGTTTGTTTTTATTTTTCGAAAGTTGGTAATTGGCTAATGGAAACACTTGTTTTCGCATCATGCTAGTTTGTGTCCAGCAGTAGCAAAGCGATCATTTGTCACAGCATCGCACAGCTCATCAAAAACTGAGTTTGTCATTCTAAAGTGTGGAATCCGTAGCGGTTCTGTAAAATCGCCAACTACAGACTCCCTAAAACGCAGCATTTAAAGGTAGCTGCTCCAAAGTACAAGGCAGTGTTTTCTCAACCCTGGTCCTCAGCGCCCCCCTGCTCTGCATGTTTTAGATGTGCTGCAGAAGCCTGGTAATCACTCAGAGATACAATTCAGGTGTGTAGCAGAAGGAAAACGCCTAAAACATGCAGGACAGGGGGGAGAAACACTGGTTTAAGGGGTGTGTTGTTCATAAACACCAACTCCTCTTTTGATGACAAGCGCCAAGTTTTTACATCCATCAACAGCAATTTTAACGACTTATTATTCACATGTGACTTCCATCGCATTTCTTTTTTTAATTAATTATGTTTTTTTTTTTTTTTGCTTTAGCAGAATATTAATTAAGTTTTGCTCACATATGTAATGGAAACGCAGCTACAGGCCGTACAGCAGCAGACATTCAGGCCGTACAGTTTGTCTTTTATAACAGTGTTTTTCAAAGTGTTGGCCACCAGGGGGCGCTAGGTTTGGGAACCCACGTTGTAAAAGACAAACAGCAGCTGCTCAGATGTGTTCTGTCCGTTTGACCCGGAAACATGGAAATGACACCAGATCACAGAAGAAGAAACATGTTTTAGTGCGTCTCACTACAAACAGAAAACATGATGAGGTGAATGAAAAACAGACCCGGCATTCATCATCCACCTACGTTCAGCTTTACAACGGCACCGTTTTCCTTTCAGATGTTCACAGCAGGGGGCCACTTGGCTTAATTTCCGCATCTTAAAAGAACAAAAAATGTTCCCATCCTCACCTTGTGGTGCATGGCCTCCTTCTGGCTGACCAGCTGGGACCGCAGGATCAGCACCTCCTCCTTGCGGACCTCCAGCTCCTCACAGGAAGCGTTGAGCTGGTCCAGGAGCACCTTGTAGGCGGGCGAGCCCGGCGCGCCGGCGCCCGCGGCCGCGCCGCCCAGCAGGCTCTGCCTCATCTCAGCCAGGTCGTGCCTCAGCTTCTTATTCTCTGACTCCAGCTCCTGACGCTGAGAGGCGAGCGGGATCAGAGCGCCACGGTTAGTCAGAGTCACATCGCAGAGAGCCGCTGTGCATTTGTGTGTGTGTGTGTGTGTGTGTGTGTGTGTGTGTGTGTGAGGAACGGTCGGGATCCTCTGCTTACCTTCAGGGACTCGTACTCCAGCTCTGCTCCGCGAGCCTTCCTGAACTGTGCATCATCCTGAAATGGACATAAAAAAAACAGATAAATAGACATAATGGACTCAGACACATGATTATATGACTATATATACATAAATACACAGACACATGAGGTAGGATAAGTCAGAAGGGTTTTGTTTTAAGTAATTTTATGCAAAAAGTACAACTTTCTCAACCACACTTTTTCCTTCCACTTAACATTCCATAGAAAAGTTTGGATACATCTTTATGTGAACAGCCAACCTTTGTAGTAATAACTTTCAATCATAGAAAAGCCAAACAGAGTCACCTTCTTCAATGAAGACACAAACATAAAACCCAATAAATGAATAAATACAAAATATTTGTTTTCCTTTTCTCTATATATTTCTTTACTGGTCTGGTCTGTCCACCTCTATAAATATGAAGTTGTAATGTGAAGTGCTTTGGAGTCCTCTGACTTGTTAAGGTGTTACATAAGTGCAGGCTGTTTAGTGACAGTAAAGTTAATCGTCTTTTTCTGATTGTGTCGATCATAACGTAACATTTAAACTAAACAACCTACATTATTATTACTGTATTGTTTTTACATCTGAAAAAAAAAAAGTTTTCCCAAATAAAGTCTATTGTTACCACTAATCGTATAAAAACTTTGTTCACCAAAGTTCAAATGTTGAACATTTTCACAGAGTTTATCAAAAACCATCAAAATGATGACAAACACTTAAAACATCACTCTGTCCGTATTGGATTTCTACATGAATTTCACTTTTTGAAATGATTTTTCATTTTAACTCATCAGAGGCTGTAGAAAACAAAATGCAGGTGACATCAGGGCCTTCCTACCCTGGCTCTAGCCCGCTGGAACTGCTCCTCTCTGTTCTCCAGCTCGTTGCGCAGCGACTGCTTCTCCTGCTCCAGCTCCGTAACGCGTTTCTGCAGCTTCAGGGTCAGCGAGGTGTCCATTCCCCGCGTCACGTCCTGAGTGACAAAGATACGCAACAACAATTACAAACAGTAAAACCCCGTTCGTCACACGTTTTGGAGCATGAGCAGACGTCTGTTTTCTCTTTTTTAACACGAGTTGCCGTCAGGCGCCTTACTTCGCCGACGCGGGAACCGTCTTCTAATTCGGCGTACTCTGAGTTGTACGTGTACTCCGACTCGTTGCTGCTGTGGGTGGAGTCTGTTCTCCTGTGGCCCGGTTTGGAGACGTTCTGAACACACAAGAACGGATGATTCTTTAACCCTTTATGTCTGATACATTACAAAACACTTATTCTTCAGGTTTCTTTTGTGCTTTTCTTGGCTGTATATTTTATTACCGAGGAACAAACCAAAGACCATGAACTCTAAAAATGTCCCTCCATCAAATGAAGCATTTTAGAAAATATTTTCTCTACGAGCGAGGGAATTAATCTGACTGTAACCATCATAAAGAAAAAATAAAATCAGATGGAAAGACAAACTGAGCCAACAGAGGAAACAAACATGGAAGAAGGAAAATAAGAAACCAACACACAAAAACAAAAAGTCCAAATAACACGGGACTTTTGGTACTTTTCATAAAGTCAANTTAAAAAAATTGGGGAATATTTTTGACGTTTCCAACAACAAAAATTCTCGATACATTTCCAGTTTAACAGCTTTTACATAGTTTACACATCTGCTCCCACATACAAGGTTTCAAAAGCTTTTCCCATTAATAGCAAGTTTAGATGAAATGTAAAATAAAAAACATGATGAGGTCAGTCAGAGGACTGCAACTAATGATTATTTTATTAATCAATTACTGTGATGAATAAATCAGATAAATTGGTCAAAGCTTATTTTGTGCAAATATTATAACTGCATGGAAAATGCAAATAATTCAATTCCTTTATTAAGGAAGAAAAATATTTTATTGGCTAAAATGGAATAATGTAGCATTTATTTAGTGAAAGCAAATTATTCATCTACAATTGAAATATATTTCCAACATCAACATGTGAAAAGCTCAGCTCTGTCAGGGCTGATCTGTTGCTTATATTTTGCATTAATTGATTAATAATTGAGCTGCTTAATAAGATTTTTTTCACAGAATGTGAACCAGGTGAAGCTAAAACTATGACGCTTTTATCTTAAATGCACAACGCATACATATATTTGGACAGTTCTGACTTAATTACGGCTCTGAATATGTTGTTCCTTCAGCAAACTGGAGTCTAGTTTACAATTAACTGATTACTAAATCAGCTGATCGTTTCAATAATGGATTAATCACAGGCAATCCGATTAATCGTTTCAGTTCTAATGCATGCTGTCAGTGGCCCGGCCTCAGCTGCAGTGTGTGCGCTCCTCACCGTGGAGTGAGCCAGCTCTTCCTTCAGGTCGTCGTACTTCTCCTCCAGGCGCAGGTGTTCGGTCAGCAGGTTCTGGTAGCGGGAGCGCTCCTCGTTCAGGTCCGTCTCCAGCTGCTGGGTCTCCTGCGCGATCGCACGAGTCATTTTCTCTGGCGGGACGACACAGAGGACAACTTTTTATTTTTCTCTTTACTTGGGAAAAACACAAACAATGGAAAGCATTCATGATTTGTTTAAATAAATGTTGATCCAGTATACATTTGCTGTATCTGACATATTTTTCATTTCATTTTGCACAGGTATTTTCACTTTTACTTCTTCTCAACTTTTAAACAAAATAATTGTACTAATGAATGACAGATGAAGCTTTCTTTATTTTTCCTTTAGTTATCAGTAGGCGGTGAAACACACCTGTCATCTGCTGACTCTGTTCCTGAATCATCCTGTTCAGGTCGTCTTTCTCTTTCTTCAGCAGGCCGTTCTGATCCTTCAGCTCGGAAACCATCTGAACAGAAACAAACGATTCGTGAAACGTTGGGAGGAAGGAAGTCTGTGTCTCTCTGTGGATGCAGTGGACGATGCACCAATCAAACCATAAAAATACAAATGTGATGAACGTTTCATCGCAGTGGTCTCAAGCTGCATTTCTCGAGGTCCGGTGTTGACAACTTAGTGACTTTTCAGACTTCTCTAGTAATTAAAAAAAACAACAACTACTTTTCTGTGTTACTGGAGACAGGTGAAAGCATGGAGCCTTGAATAAATCATTAAAACATCTGATGGTGTCAAATACAATAACTAAATCAATTTTAAAAATCAGAATTGCCAGGTAATCTTTTTAAAATCTGTGATCGGCCTAAAATGTGCAATCGGTGCACCTTTAAAATGAAGCTCAACTTCTTTGGGAGAATCTGCAGGTTTTGGACATTTATTCTGCTCCGTCTCGATGTCAAAGTGCAATTTCTTCTGACACCAAATTAAGATTAAAAAAATCCTCCTCCTCTGCAGCCCATATAAAGCGTCAGATGAAAATAATACTTTGAAACTAAGTCACATACTAGCTATCGTTTCTATTTATAGCATTTTTATCAAATACAGTCTCAGGAGGCAGACATGAGACGTAAAAGTTAAAAATAAACACTCAGTTGTGAAACTGAAAACACACAAAAACAAACAAGCAAAAAAAAAAAAAAACAATCTGGTAAAGGTGCCGTACCTTTTCCATTTCGTCCCTGTACTTTTGCGCCCAGTCCTCGATGGTCTTCTTCTCCTGCTGCGTGACGCTCAGCTCCTTCCTCAGCTTCTCCAGCTCCTCCAGCAGAGACGACACCTGGTTGGCTTTGTTCTTGGCGTCCTCCTCCACCCCTCGCAGCCGGCCCAGCTCGCCCCGCATGCGCTCGCTCTCGGACGCGTACGAACTCTCCAGAGAGACCAGTTTCTCGCTGATCACCCGGTTGTCCTTGTTCTGTAAGCACAGGGCGGATAAATTCCCGTTGGAGAAACTGCTGGGAGCGTCTAATAAAGACGAGGATCGACCGAAACGGAGACGGGACGCTCGTCACCTGCTCGTCGATCTTCCTCTGCAGCTGCATGATTTTGTTTTCCATGCCTTTGTTGAGCTTCTTGAAGTGCTCCACCGAGCGAGCCTCGATTTTCAGCTTCTTCAGCTCCCGCTTGGCTCTCATCCTGCGGATGCAGCACTGCAGGTAGACGATGGCTTCGAGGCAGCGCTTGTACCAGCAGCGGGCCAACCAGCCGCGGACGTGCTTCTGAATGATGACGGCCTTGTGCTCCCGCAGCAGCTGCACCGAGACGGCGGGGGAGAAAGAGACTTTGAATTATACAGAACCGAAAGACGTTTGTGGAGAACTACGCAGATTTGAATGTAGGCCTGTCGCAATAAGCAATAAGTCCATAAATTGCATGATGAATTGAAACGAGGTCAATAAATTCTGTTTTCATCATTTATTGCTTTTCTCTCTACCAAAAACTGGACGTCTAAAGTCTTTAATCTGGTGCTTTGTGATGTTTATAGACATTTCATAATTCATTTTATTTGTTGTTTTGTTTTTTACTTTAAGTATTTAAAAAGTCTTCTAGTTCAAGTATTAAATATTCATTAGAATTTAAAGTGTATTGATCTTTGCGAATGTGTTATTGCGTTGTTGTTTCACTACTATTATAGGACTTGAAAATCGTCTCAGAACAACAATATTATCATTTATTCCAATGATAATTTATCGTCCAACAAAATGTTGCTACGGTAACAGGCGGAATGATTGTCCTGATGAAACATGAACGATTGTGTCGTCGTGTGTCGGGTCTCACCGCCTGGTACTTCTGCCGGGCCATGTAGGCTCTGAGGATGGTCTGCATGGCCAGCGCAGCCGCCTGCTTCTGCCTGTAGCGTTTCCGCTCCACACACATCCTCTGGTACTTCTGGATGACGGTGGCCGCCTGCGTGCGCCGCATGAACTTCACCAAACTGTCCGGAAACACAAAGAGGGTTTTTTTCTGTCTACTCATAACTTCAACTCTTCCTTTCGATGTGTAAGTTCCAGTATTTGCCACCGGCGTGTCTGTACAAAATAAACATCTATGACCTTTTTTCTGTAAATTACCTTTGATAACCTCGTTTTGTTTTAGTTTTCTACGGGTTGTTTTGCAGTTTAAAGTGTGAAGTGAAGCCAGTGGCCATTTTGCATAATTTCAGACCAAACAGGACAATATTTTTCACTTACAATTGAGACATTTCAATTTAAAATCATTTAGGGTTTGTAGCTAACAATTATTTTAGTAATCGATTATTCTAGCCATTATTTTGAGTCGATTAATCAACTCAAAATAATGGTGTAAAAGAATATAATGTAAACAAATTCACTTCCTTTTTTAAAGAAGAAAACTATTTTATTGTTTAAATGCAACAACATGGCTTTTCTTTAGTGAACTCTTGATTATTTGTTGCAAAAATCTGTTGATTATTTGTAGAAAACCAGATTAGTAACTGGATAACAAAAGGTCATAATAGGAGATCTTTATTTATTTATTGACAGTATGAAGTGAATCAAGTGAAGCTAAAACGATACAATTTGAGAAACTCTGGGTAGAACATATTTACAGTTTCTTATCTTAAATACAAAATGTGTATTTTTTTTGTACAGTTTTGCCTTAACTACTGCTCTTAATATGTTGTTCTTTCAGAAAATGGCCTTTTTTCAGTCTCTACACTCCAGTTAATGATTAATCAATTACTAAATTAGTTGACGATTATTTCAATCATTGATTCATCACGATTAATCATGTCAGCTCTAAAGTCATTTTCTATATTTCTAGAGAACCATAAGCAAATTTATCTGCATTAATTCAATAAATATAACATAAAAATAAAGCGGGACGTTTTTTTAAATTATTGTGGCTCAACCAGGAGTCAATCCAAGTTTCATTATGAATCAACTTCCACAAATAGTTACAGGAACAGAAATAAAGACAGAGAATTTCCAAAGAATAATGTACAAGTAAATTTGAGATGTGAATGTTTTTAATATTATTCATCTCCATAATTCATAAAGCAGAGTTAAAAAAAGAAAAGAAAAATAAACTGCTCTGTAAATCATAAGGCTAGAAAATTATTTGTACCGTATGGAAACAAATAGAAGGAACAAATATGTGATAAAAATGGTTTCAATCGACCCAGAGCCCTTTGCCATTGTTGTTCTGACTCCGCCCACTATTTTCCTCTTTTAATAATCATCATACCAATATGTTGCTTGACTTATTGTTGCACAGTTAATAAACTTCATTGTGCAGTAACTCAATTTTCACACTTTATAGCGTAAACCTGAGCTGATGCTGACCCAGAAAGTAAAGCGTCACCTACCAGCGGGCCTGGTATCCCCTGGTGAACCTCTGAATGGTGATGGCGGCGCTGCGCTGGCGCAGGTACTTCTTGCGTGCCAGCCAGCAGCGGATGGTCTTCTGGATGCGGATGCAGGCAGCACGCAGCTTGTCCGCTCTCAGCTTTTCCAGGTACGCCACCTGGCCGGCCCTGAAGAAGATCTTAGTCTTACCGAACTGATACTTATCCTGGTCCTGAAGAACGGACAGCGCAGAAAAGAGAAGAGTCGCCGTTTGTGGGATTATTAAAAAAAAAAAAACACACACACACACATTGTGAGCAGTACAGTGGGACAGTCAGTCTGACCTGTACTAATTTCTCCAGAACATTCCTGCAGGTCAGCTTCTTGTCAGGGAGAACATCTTTCTGCTTCATCAGCACTCTGTAGCGGCTGAAGAACTCCTGGTACGTCCATCTGACAAAACACACAGAAAACTGAGCGATTCCTTCATACCAACATGGAATATTCAGTTTGGTGAAAGGAGAGATTAAGCTCTACGCTTTCAGATGCTTCTATGTAGTTATTAGAAACTTTTCACCAACTGACATCACTTTTGTTTCATACATGATGGCGGTGTGATTCAGCACACACTAGCTTAAATTAAAGTACTTTAAAAACTGGTGACAATCAGATAATCTATATATTAAAACTCTAAATTGTACAAAGTACGTTTAAATCTGCATAGAGTAGTGTTACGTGACATAGAGATAGAGAGAATCCAAAACAGTAATTGTTGACCAACAAATGAAATTGTTTGTTGCTCAAAGCCTCGACCAACAAACAAAAACAAGAAAACCCAGAATACACCGACGACAACCACCCTCTTTGGTGAGGATGTTGTGACTGACGACTCTTCCATTTGTAGATGTTTGACATCGACTAATAAAAAAACAAGCTTCCTGTAGTTTCAATAAGTGAACAAATGAGTTTTTCTGACAGTTAAATCTTAGTTTTCAACTCAAATATTAAGTCTGACAGCTGCTATTTATTATGCATTGTAGAAATAAAGGAACATTTTCTGCTGTGGTCCACTTCTACATTTTGAAGCTTGTAAAAATGATGTTATTACATCTATACAATTATTTAATTTTAATACATTGATAGATTCCCATATTTATATATAAAGTTTTATATTGTAATAAACATTATCAATTTATCCATAAATACATGAACTTTGTTACTGATAGCTCTCCTAAAGAGATGAGGCAGATCATAGCTTTACACAATCCCATCAGACAGCAGCAGCTAGGCCTGTCACGATAACAAATTTTGCTGGACGATTAATTGATTTATCGTTTATCGCGACAGGCCTAGCAGCAGCTATTTTCTTCTTTTCTTTTTTACAGTAAGGATGTTTGGGTACCTGGACGGGAAGCCGGCTGCAGATATGCGGATGGTTTCCAGAACGCCACAAGCTCTGAGCTGCTGCACTGCTCGCTTTGGATCAAACCTGCCAACAGCACAAAACCACAGTCAGCATGTTGGTCTGCAGGCAACTGGAGCACAGAGGAAGACCGAGCTACATTATGGATGAGCGAGTAAATTCAATGAAATTTGACAAAGCAGGAAAAAAAGACAATGCAGGGAGAAGAAAGTAGTGAGAGGAGACTCACGAGAAGGCCAGCTTGAAGTCGTTGGGTTTGATGCAGCGGACGTAGTGTGGAGTGGTGGCGTTCAGAGTCTCCATCAACATTTGGAGAGAGTTACGAAACTACAAGAGAGAACAGCGTCCTTCAGTCAGGGCTGCAACCAACCACTGTTTAAACAACTGATTATCCAAACAATCAACCAATTATTCGGATCAAAAATATCATCACATATGCAAATTTTTCATTCAGTCACTCAGCATTTTTTTTTTATATAATATTAGAAATACATTAAATGTTAAGAAAATAAACATTATATGACCTGAAAGGCAATAATGTAGCTTTACTTTAGTGGATTTGAACACTTCGCCACCTGAGGAGCTTTGTGTAAAACATTTACACAAAGTTTTATTGCTTATTTTATTATATATTTTGAGCAATTTTGGCTAAATTACTGCTCCAAATGTATATTTTTTCAAGTAATGGCCTTTTATCAATAAATCATTGATAATTACTTCAATAATCAATTAATCACAATTAAGCCGATTAATTGTGCCAGCCCTATAAAGAACAATAACGTTTTTTTTGTCCTATTTGTTATCAGGTGTGTATCTGTATGTGAGCCTGTAGGGGGCAGTACCACCCACCTGACAGCCCACGGTCTTCTTGTGCTCCTTGCTGCTCGTGTCTCGGCCCTTGTCCGGTTTGATGCTGAGGCGGGTCCGGCCCCCAGTGCCGGGCACCTGGCCTGTGGGGGTGGTCGCCTTCTCCTCATCCTGGAACAGCTCCACCAGCAGGTCGAACTGGAAACAGCAGCCCGGTTACAGTTAGCAGAAAAAGAACCGGCCCAACGGGAGACGCTTCAAGCTCCCAGCCATGCTGTTACTAGGCTCTTCTTAAGCTTTGCCCAAAGCAATGACAGCAAATGAGCTTTTGTACCTCGTAACTACTGACAGAGGTTTTTACATTTTAACACTTCATGAAACATAAGTGTTTGTTACTTTTAGATGAGAAAGTTAATCAGACTCAAATACGTGAGTGGAGGTCACACGATCAATCAATTAGTTTGAAAGTTAAAAAAAAGAATAGAAAAAACAAACGTGGTGGAAACGTTAAAAGTTTGGTCATGTATGACAAAACGAAGGTCATACATGACCGCATGGCCTAACCCGGCCATAGAGTTAGGACGTAAACACTGTCACTCATAACGCTGAGGTTACATGATGAAGATGCGGGGTTATGTGAGCAGCGTCACGGCGCCATGCTGCTTCTCTAACCGCCTCGTTAAGCAGGACAGCCGCGATGCCTTCAGAGCTCAGCTCCACTCCGGGAGATAAAAACACTCTCCTTCCTTTGTTCCTGACTGTAGAGACGAGTCCTGACTTCTCCCCCCTGCAGTGCCACTGTTGCTCCCACCCCCATGCAGCACACACAGACACACACACACACACACACAACGCCAAACTCCTCGGTGCGCTTAGAGTGAAATAACTCGGTGCCACAAAGAGAGACAGAGAGAGACGAGGAAGGAAGGAAGGCAAGAAAAGGCTAAATGAAGAGCTACAGGCGCACCGGTGCTCTCAGAACGCTTCTGTTTACCTTCTGTTGGCGGGGAAGGTTGTCATGATGAGGACACACACACACATACACATACACATACACACACACACACACACACACACACACACACACACACACACACAGAGACAACAGATGGACACACAGTTACAAAGAAACACATGGCATTAAAGGAAAAAGTTTAAAGGAAGTTAAAAAAATGATCATCCTGCTATAAACAACAAAGAACTTAAAAATGGAAATAAAACTGAAAGAGAATAAATGGATGGAAACATTACTTAAAAAAAAAGTTAAGAGTTTCCAGTGAACCATGTTGATGTAAAGTTGGTCAGTAAAATCATCCACGTAGAAACATGTCAGCTCTCATTTGTTGAGCTGTTCTTTGCTCTGTGGAGAGTCAGGCTGTGTGTTTATCTAAATACAATAATCTCTTCAGGAAGTTTAGACTGCAACTATTAATGCAAATTCCCTCATTTGCTAATTTTGTGCGGACTTGCAATTTTCAACGCAACTTTTCTGCAAATCTGACCAAACAGTATAAAGTTTTCTTTATTTCTATCTTTTCTGACCAATCGCTGCAACACAGGTAAATTTTGACCAATCCCCTTTACCCTAATCTAGATTAACTTCCTGGATCATGATGCGTCTTAAATCCATAGTTTTAGGCTGCAACAATCAAAAAGGCAGCGCAACATCCTGGAACGACTGATAAAGCTGAATAAAAGAATCTTGATTCTGTTCAAGTCAAATATCCACATTATAGAAATCTCAGGAAATTAGTAAAATCCAGCAATAGTTGATCAGAGGAGTTTAGGGGTTGCAGATGTTTACAGCTTACAGTTTAAATTCAGCATTAAATGGTTTTATAATTTACTCCCGGGGGTCAGAATATAAATACACCACAAACCTCTCAGTTTTGTGTTTGTGGATTATTTAATCCTCCTTCAAGTCCACAACTATGCACTACTTTATGTCGGTCACATCCAATCGCAATAAAATACACAGAGTTTGTATTGTGACAAAATGTAAAAATATGAAAGCGTGTGAACATTTATCGAGCCACTGCAGACAACTTTCTGATGAACAGATGTGATTTATCGTAGCGACTGCAGCAAATAGCTACTTCATTAAAAACAGAGAATTCAGTATTTTTTCTCGTTTTGAATGATGATGGATTTAGTGGTTAGTGGCTCATTATGAATTTACCTTCAAAAATCGGGAGCATCGTTGAGGTTCCAGTGTAAGAAATGAAGTGAATCAGACTGAACGGCGTACCTGATCGTTTATCATTTGTGATGATTTTAAAAACAGGATCTTCACTCTGTTGTGAAAATGGTTGACCAAAGTGTCGACTCGCTCACAAAATGATTAGATTAGCTGTGCGAAACACTAAAACGGAGATTAAACTAAATCTCATTAGAAGTTAATTATCCCCTAATCTTGATTGTATCCAGTGTGTGTTTGGGAACATTAGCAGGTCTTGTTAGAGTTGTTAAAGTCTGATATTTCACATCCTCTTACCCAGCTCTGCTCCTGTTCAGGTCTATAAAAGAACAGCTGAAGGTCAGCGTGAGAGAAACAGTCGTAGCTTACATGTGCGTTGATTAGCGTGTGCAAACCAGGAAGTGACTTATTTTGGAAAAGGCACCAATAAAAACAGATACTGGCTTCATTTAAGCTAATTAAGATCTCTATGTGAGTATGTGTTTTAGTTTGATCTGCAAATACAAAAACACAACACATTCTAAATAGCTTGATGATAAATTATTCAGACAATAGTTGTAACAAGCTGCTGAAATGTTTTAAATTAAACTGGTACATTTAGTTTGCATTTAATTTTGTTCTCATTTGTCTAGGATAGTTTACACAAAGCAGTTAAACTCTGAGTGTGTTTAAGACTGAAATAAAATCTGAATTTGTGCGTTAAAAACTAATTGCTGAGTTGATTCTATTGTTGTTGGGATAATATCACCGCCCTGATGAGGCCAGTGGAGGGCGCTGTTTCCCCTATCCTTCAAGTGACATCGTTAGTTGGAGAGCTTCTCAGAGTTTATCCTGAAGAAGCAGCAGCCTTCCTTTTTTATCTCCCTGAATTTCATTTATTTTAATAAATTGCTAAATTTATAAAAGCTTAGCAAACTTTAACTAGACAGTCAGTTTGTTTCTGGCTGGATAAGCTCTGACGACGTCGCGGTGCATCTCACCTTGCTGGCCTTCAGCACATGGATCTGCTCTTCGTTTACTGTGTCCTTGTTCTTCTCCAGGAAACCCTCACACTGATACTCGACCTGCTCAACAACAACAGCGACTCAAGATCCTAACGGACATTTTGTTTTTAGATGTATAAACATAAAGAATACGTTGAGGTTTGCAAGACGGGCACAGATGATAAGAGAAGATCTGGTCTGTAACAAAGTCACTGCAAAAAGACATTGAGAAATTCACCTTATCAGCAAAATGTTGGATAATGAAGGCGCGGTTGGACATGCGCGGCTTTTCGAACAGGGAACAAGTCTTCAGGTGGGTGTTGTACAGCTTCTGAGCCCAGGAGTCATCAGAACCTTTCGGCATCTGAAGAGAACAGAAAGGAAACGACTGGTAAAGCAGCGAAACAGCAAACTGATTCAGAAAAAATTCAACAGAAAATGACCTTGGAAAGATTGAGACTCATAAGATAAAATATTTGAGGTAATGGTCTGAAACTGAGCAGCGCAGTGACAAAACTCAGTTTCTCATGTGTGAGAGGGGAACGTTTGAAAAAAACTGATCAGACAAATATGAATCTGAAGTCCTAAAGCTACTGAATAGCAAACTTTACTTTTGCTGCTTCTTTACATTAATCATTAACTTTTCATTCCACCTGCAGCATAAAAATGTTTTCCATATTTCAGAAGGTGCAACAATGCAGTTTTGTAGCAATTTAAGATAAAAAAACAAAAAAACAAAAACAAAACATGACATGTCGTCTAGTGGTGCATCGATTGCATTTTTCTGGCTGATTGCCGATTACTGATTTTTTAAAAAGCCCAACTTACCGATTCCAATTTTGGCCAATACCATTTTTTTGTCTGAACCATTGCTCAATACATCAAGAAAGTGGCTGAATTGGCAACAATGGGGGTGACTATTGTTAACTGCAAATGTGCAGACATGACCTGGTGGGCCGGTCTGTCAGTAAAACCTCTCTCACAGGAGAAAAGAAAAGCACAGTGGTTGATTTTCAGATCTTTGTCGAGGTTGACAGCATCGGTGGATAAGATCGGCTTCACATGTAAAAATTGGCCAATCACCAATCTCCCAAAATTAAGGAAATTGGTACCAATAAATATGCTGGTGCACCCCTAATAAATCCTTAAAAACATCTTCCTGACTTCATATGAGAAGATGCTCCATGTTTGCTGTTCTGACTCTGTACCTTGCACTCCTCGTCCAGCAGGTCCAGGATGCCCATTTTAGCTTCTATGAGGTTGATGCAGGGCTGATTGTCATAGAAGTCGATCAAAGTCCAGGGGATCTGCTCCTTCATGTACTCCTCCTGCTCTAGCTTGAACACGTGCTGTTTTCACACAAAATATACAAACAAACAGCAATAAAAAGACATTTTAAAAGTCAAGGAAATGTTTGGCGGTATGGATAACAGGAAGTTTAGAGGGTAAATCGACGCTGCTCACCATGTTGAATTGTTGCTGCAGTTTTTCATTTGCGTAGTTGATGCAGAACTGCTCAAAGCTGTTGATTTCAAATGTTTCAAACCTAAACAGCCAAAAGGTAACAGATGAATCACTGGACTTGCACTATAAGCCTGCAACATCTACATACTGATGTAAAAAAAAAAAAAAAGTAAATTACACTTATGTACTTTTTCTGCAGGTTTCACCAATGGAAAATGAAGACTTTTTAAGACCGTTATGAATAAAATGTCAGACCTGTATCCAGGCACGTACAGAGGGAGGGTCTGGGGGTGCTTGAGCACCTGCCCCTTTTGCTCCTTGCCCCCAAGAGCCCTTTTGGTCAAATTTTTTATTTTTTGGTATTATTATTTTCTAAACCCTCTTCTGACACATAAT
>NW_015113128.1:251008-254595 GCF_001443285.1 Poecilia latipinna | reverse complement strand
TGTTTGCTGCGACGAGATGAGAAGTGGAGGGCTGAAATAGAGAGGCTGAAGCGCGCTAGACTCTCTACAGCTATTCACGCTTTTGATAGTGTTAGACCAGGTCTCCCCGTGCCATCTGAGCATCTCTCCTCCACCATGAGACCTACTTTACCCGAAATCTCATCTCCTCCTTTAGCCCTACCTGTACAAAGTCTACCACAAGGAAGTCTTGGACCTTCACACGCACCAAGGAAGGATCAAACTACTGCCTACATCACTCCAGGAATGGTTCCAGTTATGCCATCAATAAACAGTGGGATGACAGACTTTCCGGCATCAACCTCCCATTTGACCGTTTCTTCATCAAAACTGGCTTGAATTTAAGAATGCCTTTTGTGCCGCCTTTCTACCTCCAGACTATCTTTCAGAAGTAGAAGAGAAGTTAAAAGACATGGTCCAGTTGCCAGAGCAATGTCTGAGAGACTTTGAGTATCAAGCACTGTGTCTAAGATGGAAGCTGGACATCAGTGAGACAGAGTTCATCTCACATTTCGCAGACATAGCTACACCTCTTTATCAGCTGCTCAAAAAAAGATGCAAGGTGGGAGTGGACAGTGGACTGCCAACATGTGTTCATGATGCTGAAGAAGGTTTTGGCAGATCTTGCCCAGTAGCTCTCCTAAAACCTTCTCCATTAATTGTTGAAAGGATGCACCCATAATGGGGCAGCCAGATTTCGAGTTACCATTCGACATTCATACAGATGCCAGTGATGTTGGTCTGGGGGCCGTCCTGGTCCAACCTACCCCTGATGGAGAAAAAGTTATTGCTTTTGCTTCAAGATCATTGAAAGGAGCAGATCACAACTACTCCATCTCTGAGAAGGAATGTTTGGTGGTTGTTTGGGCTGTAGAAAAGTGGAGACATTTCGTAGAGGGTACAAAGTTCACCATTTACACCGACCATGCTGCCATAACCTGGGCATTTAATTGACCCAGAACCAGTTCTAGGTTAACACACTGGGTGCTGAGGTTGCAAGATTTCAATTTTGAAGTATGATATAGAAAAGAAATGCAAAATGTAGTTCCTGGTGCGCTGTCCGAGCAATGCCTACTGACCCGGCTGGACCAGCAAATGTAACCCTGAATTTTGCTAAAACCTTGTTAGGCTTACCCCTATCATTAGCAGAAATCAAGGAAGCTCAGGAAAAAGACTCAGACCTCATGAATATGGTTCAAGATCCGAGATACCAGAGACCTGAGAGGATCCTCTTCTATAAAGTTCACAATCTCTGGCATAGGAAAATCCCACTAAAAGATGGCATGAAATATCAGCTGGTGGTTCCCAAGTCTTTAGTTCCTCAGTTTCTCCAGTACTTCCTTGATCGTCCATTGAGTGGACATCTGGGCAGGCTAAAGACACTTCTCCGGCTGTTCTCTGGCCGTCAGTCCGTAAGGATGTGTGGACTCATGTAAAGAACTGCAGTTTGTCAGAAGTACAAACCAGAAAATTGAGCTCCAGCTGGTTTTCTGTAACCCACACCTCTGACTGAACCCTGAGCAAAACTTGGGGTGGACTTAATGGGACCTTTTCCACGCAGTAAAAAAGGAAATGTCTTCCTTTTTGTGGTGATCGACTACTTCACAAAGTGGGTGGAAATGTTTCCTGTAAGAGTCAGGAAGACACAGAAGCTCATCACTATCCTCTGGGAGGAGATATTTACTCGCTTTGGAGTTCCACAAAGCCTTGTGTCAGATCGTGGGCCCCAGTTTACCAGTCAAGAGATGTCCAGTTTTCCTCTGCATGGGGGGTAAAACACCATTTTACAACCAGCTATCATCCCTAATCTAACTTGACTGAACGGACTAACAGAACTCTCAAAACAATGATAGCCTCATTTGTTGGACAGCATCACAATCTATGGGACCAACATATTTGGGAATTCCGTTTCCATCAATGGTGCTCAACATGAAACCACAGGGAAAGCCCCTGCAGAACTAATGTTGGGACGTCAACTTCAAGGGCCATTGGGGAGGATGATAGCCAAACCACCATTACCTCAGCAAACTGTATACAAATTGTTGGAGCGACACAATGAGATGAAGGAAGAAGTCAAACGGAAAGTTGGGCTAAGTCAAACCCGACAAGCTAAATACTACAATGCCCGGAATAGGGGTGCACAGTTCCAGCTGGGAGATTTGGTCAGGGTAAGGTCTCATCCCCTTTATAAAGATCAAACTGTTTTGTAGAGCAGTTGCTGTTATGTCATTGTTAAAATTATTCTGAATTTCCACTTTTTCAAACTGATTTTGAAACTTCTATCATGCTGGTTTTAGGTGTGGTTGAAATTAGTTAATAAAAAGGGGCGTGCAGCGGCGCAACCAGAGAGGAAGACGCACACCGTCAGATCTGTGCAGCGGTAGATTTGACTTGATTGAATGTTTAAAACAAGTAACAAATCAAAGAAAAGACATAAAAACGGCAATCAAAGTTCGCCCCAGCACCGCAGATCATGCACTTTAGAAACTGGATCGGAGCTTGCACCCAGGAAACGCCACCGACACTGACAGGCCTCTGCGTCTGCTTTTCTCTGAAGAACTACTGAATGGGAGGAGACAACCAGGTGAGAAAAAACTGTTCTTATCTATTGATTCAGTATTTTTATCATACAGACATTAGGCTGCTGTTGTTGTGCTATTAGCTAGCTGCTAGCTAACGACTTTGCTAGCAAAGCTAGATAACTGAAAAGCTTCTTCCCTGTATCATTAGTGATATCAGTCATTCTTCAGTATCGCTTATGCAATAGGGCCACATCGCCCATCCAAAACCTATCCATAATGGATATATGTCTTATAATTTCCTTTGCTGCATAATGTACATTGCATTTATTCTAGCGTTAGGTAAATGTGTCTTGAAAGAGAATAGCACTTAAATAAAAGACCAACAAGGATATTCATTTAGAATTAAAAATAACTCACCCTGAATTACCATGATAGATATAATGTATCTATCATGGTAATTATGATAGATATATTCATTAATGAAGGGGAAAAAACTCAATCCAGACTTTAAGTAAGTTTAAGGTCTGGTTCACAGGGTAGGAAGATAAATACAATAAGATTGTAATCAAAACTTTTGGAATTGTAATGATTTATTTTTTTAAAACAAAAAGTTTTGTTTTTAAAAAACTTATTTTAAAATTAAATAACTCATTTTTGTCTCGTGAACTTAAAAAGTTATTTGCCAAACAAACTTTTATTTGCACACATCAGAAATCTTTTGTTGCCATTTTAGGCCCCGCCCCCAACGTCATGTGAGAATCACAAGCAAAACTTTGAGTCACAAACAAAAACTTAGAATAGCAAGAAAAGATTTCTGACAAGCGCAAATATGTTTGTTTTGTAAAAAAAAAAAAAAATCACTTCATGAGACAAAAATGGGATTTTAATTTAAAAAAGGTTTTTTAAGCTAAACTCAGTAGGCTTTTCTCATGGTGACATGCATTAACAATTCAATATTTGCTTTTGTTTTTTTTTGGGTTTTTTTCTCTCCATTTTCACGTTAAAGTTTGATGCAGCTCTGCTTTCCTGAATGGACCGTCTTCATCT
>NW_015113128.1:170787-247285 GCF_001443285.1 Poecilia latipinna | reverse complement strand
TTCATCTCCACTGCTAGTGTAGCAAACCAAGCAGCTCTTTTTTATAGATTACAGTACAGTAAAATGTTGCATTGTGCCCTTGTTTATATTTTTGTTGTTATCAACAATTTTATTGAGGGATCAGACTTAGACAATGAAACATCAGCAATACAAATTTGTCCTCGTTTTTCCATATGTGAACATAAAATATAAGACAATACGAAAAACAAAACAGAAATGACATCAACAAAAACATTCCCATAGCCCACCCCCTCCTTTTCCCTCCCTTCCCCTAGGACTTGTATCTTAACACACCGAGGCTCAAATCCAATCCTCTTCAAATAGAGTTATCAATATATTGCAGAAGGGGTTGCCAAGTTTTATTAAATTGCTTTAAATTATTTGCTCTTGTTTATATTTTTAATAGTGTAATCATGTAAAGACAAAATATGTCTGGTGGTTTAGCTCTGATTTACATATCTTGCTAAATTGCAGGTTTGAATATTGCAATACTTTCCTATAACAAAATAGACCTGCAGAAATAAATTACTAATAAAATATCTTATGCATAGTTGTATGCTTTATACAGAGATTTTCCTTAGCTTTTATTGTATATCTCACAATTTAGTAAATTATCATTGTTTATTAAACTCTGAAAGCTGAGTGGCTTTGTTAATATTCTGTCCTAAAATGCGGTTAGATGTGCCCTTTTTTTTGAGCACCTGCCCCTTTAGTGGCCTCTGCACAGCCCAGCCAATTTAAACTGGCAATAAATTTGAACTCACCAGTGATGGAAGCAAAACAGCTAGCTAGGATATGCTGGCTACCATTAGCCTCAAGTGACTCAGACTTCTGCCGGACAGAAAAGTCCCGCAAGAAAAAAACCATATACGATTAAGTTGTCCCGCCACAAATTTAAGACCTGTTTTTAGGCCGATTTACTTTTTTCAAACATGAATTTAAGACATTTTAAGGTCTTAATTTGAGATATATGAATTTAAGACTTTATAAGGATGTGCGGACACCTTATGTGTGTGAACTAATCCAGGGCAAATCAAAGGGAAGCTACACTGACTGTATTTACATCTTCCTGTCTCTTCGTTGGCTCTCAGCCTCCTGATCCACCAACCACAGCTCAGCTGCTGCTCGTACGTACCCATAGATGTCCAGGACTCCAATGAAGGAGTGCTGCTTGACGTTGGTGACCAGAGCCTTGTTCACATGCTCTACGATCCAGTTGAACAGCTTGGCATAGATATGTTTGGACAGAGCGTCGCGAGCGTTGGTGGCCTGAAGGCGGGGCAGGGGCTTGATGTAGGTCTCTGTGGCCGTCTTCAGCTTCCTGTGGCACAGCCACTGGGACATGTCCTGGTAGGTGACGCCCACCAGCTCACAGAACGCCGTCAGGTGACGATTATTGGGCTAAAAAGCAGAAAGCTGAAAATATTCATCTTCCAAATACATCAGGGAAAATTATATATATATATATATATATATATATATATATATATATTTTTTTTAAATCATCATAAAACTATTACTTTGTGTTTATCTAGAACATTGTCACAACAAACAGATTTTGCTGGATGATATTTTGTCCCAGATCCCTAAAAATGCAAGTTTGTCTTGTCAAAGACCAATGAACTTTCATTTGTAAAGGAATCTTAACACTGGAACTGGAAGACATTTTAAATGTCAAAAATAAAACATGACAACCAAAAACAATAAAAAGAAAGGAGATGAAAAGCACTCGTATACATAAAAATGGAATATGAAGTCTCTGTATGCAAAATTGCCCTTCAAAAAATATTAATCATCATAATGGAAATCATGAAGCCCATTTTAATTTATCATGCAATGTAACTGATTAATTGCTTACTACGACAGGCTTACTTATCTATATAAATAAATCTCCAGAACAAGTTCTAGGAACCACATTTCTAATGCAGATTAAAAAAAAAAAACCAGCCTCCTCACAGCAATAAGGCTGCTGTCTGAGTCTCTGTCTTTTATCTCCACGTTTCCAAGGTGAAGAATAGCAGCCAAGACCTGGAACAGGCCGATCTGATACGACTCGTTTATACCTGCGAAACACAAAGAGTGGCAAACAGATTCATCGAACGCTTAGTGCCTGCTGCATTTTAGGAGCAGCATAAATTCAGCAGTCGGAGGTGTTAATAGAGAACGTGCAGAAACATAAAACACACAAGTGTGTGTTTTACCCAGAAGTGTGAAGGCGTGGCGAGTGGTGCAAAGCTCTTTGGCGTCGTCTACACCTTCGATGACGGGACTGCGGCCCTGCCTGGTGTAGAGGAAGTCGTTTGCGGTGCCTGAGAGAAGAAAGGTGGATTATTTCTAGGTTTTTGGTTTTAGATTGTGCAACATGGGTAAATGTGTTAAATGCAAACTTTAATGATTCTTCTAACTACATACATGTACAAGTTCCCTGCTGCTCCCTGACGATGACCAGCACTGGTTTTAGCCGTCATGTCAACATAACACTAAATTTTAACTGCACGTGTCACATCTAAAAGAACAAGGGACGCGCTGCTTTCCTATTAATTGTCAACACTGACCATTTCTTTCTCAGAAAGAAGATGACACGCAAATCTAGAAACTAGGAATCAGAGAACATTTATTCAAAATGTTTTCCTGATAACATTCCCCTCCGATCTGCCACCATGTGATTGGCTGAGTTTCTGCAAGACAAATGAAATCAAAAGCACTTCTGTGTGAGAGTGATGAAACCCAAACTTTCACACAATCACGTTCTTTATACACATTTAACACTTAATTAGGGTATGGCCTGTTGCCTGGCAACAAGAGGCAGTAACATGACTGTGACAACCACTCCATTAACAGATCCAGGAAGTCAGCAGGAGAGGAAAAGACAGCAGCTGTGACTCTGTGTGTGCATGTGTGTGTGTGTGAGAGAGAGCTAATGCAAACTGAGTGGCAGTAAGTAATGGTGCCAGAAGAGTGTGTGTGTGTGTGTGTGTGTGTGTGAGAGAGAGCTAATGCAAACTGAGTGGCAGTAAGTAATGGTGCCAGAAGAGTGTGTGTGTGTGTCTGTGTGTGTCTGTGTGTGTGTGTGTGTGTTTGTGTCTAAAATCAGGATGAGCAGGTGCAGGTCCGCTGTGGGAGCCTGTTCAACTACTGACTCAGTGAGTAAGTTGGTCCAACATGACTGGATCCATCTGAGTTGACATGAAACATGATTCACTGTAGTGATGATTTAAGACAGGAAGTGTTTAATTTAAACATGGAGCAGGGGGGAAATACTACAACTTTTTTTTTTAAACAATACAATCACAATGTTCTACATATTCTGAATATTTCTCTGAAAGCAAAAGCTCTTAGAGATATATTTGAGAGAACAGATTTTAATCACTCCCTGTTCCCCACATGTTGTTGGCACTGATAAAACAACTTAACTCCTGCTTACAAAAAGGGCAAATTTAGATTTTTTTCATTGATTTATTTTTTATATAACCTTTTTCTTACCAGTCTTTAAAAATAAACCATTGAGATTAAAAACCTCTTCTTCAAGGGAGTCCAGGCCAAAAGGCAGCAACAAATATCCAGAAATATTTAGTGGCACAAAAAAACCCTGAAATCTTACAGACACTCTAGTTGAGGTAAATCGGTGATCAAAAAACAAAAACTTTTCTTTGAAAACAATTTCTAAATTTTGGTAAATTATTTACTTATGGGTAACTAATCTAAAAAAAAAAAAAAGATTTTTAACTAAAGATGTCAATGAACAAGGATATTTTAACCAGAGTTGTCCAACTCGTGTTTTATGTTTTTTTTCCTGCTGTAGTTGAACGGTAAGTGAGGAGGTTCATGTAACTTACTTAGCCTCAGATTCTTGAACTCAGGCTGATTAGCTGATGCACAGAGTTGATAGAAGATATGATAATTCCTCTCCTCATCCGCCTGAAGAGCAGGAAGAACAAACAACATGAACCTGACAACACACAAGCTGCAAGAACTACAACCAGATGGAGCTAAAATAGAACAATTTACATCTTACATATGCATATTTTTTAAAATATGTTACAGGAGTACAAGTATCATGACTTGACACTTTTAATACCAGAAGATCTGGAATTAGCACTTTGCTCCAGGGCACACAAACACACTTACAGGAAACTCAGAGACATCAGTATTAACTGAAAATCAGTGCTGCGTATTAAAATCAAAACCTCAAAATATGCAGTCTGGCACCTGCGACCCACATCAGAACAGGAAACGCCCAAGCACAGAATGTAAACACACACCTAGACATGAGTTTCTGGTGCTAGGCATGAAGACACGCGAGAAGAAAAAGTAAAGGCCTTCCCTCTGCAGCATCCTCATTCCTCAACAGTGCCGTCTATGACACCAAAACAAACATCTGTTCTTAATTTAGAAGCTGCCTTCCTGGATCTACGAGTAAGTCAGTAAGACCTGATGAGCATGCACATATATGCAATAAAAACCAAGTTACATAAAAGCAAAAGGAAGTGAGTTTTTAAATGGTAGTCGGACAACAGCACTGAACAAACCAGACACTCAGAAAGAAAAGGAAAAGGAAAGTAGACATTATAAACCAGGAAGTAACTCCTGAATACCTGGTCTGCACAAAACACACCAGAGCTACTGCCTGGGCAAATAAAGAAAAGTCAGATTACTACTTACATTTGCCAGGGCATCACTGACACTGATAAACTCTCACAATGTAACATCGCATTTAATTTTGGACATTTATCGAAGGAGTAAAAGTGATCTCTTCTTTTAAACATCTGATCTGGATAAAGCCAAGGATTGCTATCTTGGAATATCTCTAATGTGATCATAGCGAAGGAAACGGCTCCGTCAGGTAAGCCTGGTTTGTTCGGTGACATGATGAGGCAGCAGATTCCCACAGTGCAGCCGGCACTAAGTGAGACAGATTCATTTCTTCATATGAAATATCCATCCTAATTTCCTAGACCAAACAGTGGCTTGCAGAAATCTCTCACACCAACGTTTTCACATAACATTTAATTTCAGAAAACAGACCTTAATGTTAGACTGACAAAGTTGTGCATTACTGTGAAATAAAATGTAGATGACACATGGGTTCACTTTTTTTTTTTTTTTTTTGAAATGAAAATTAGAGGTTTGGCAGCTCCTTCAGACTAGCCAGCAGCAATTAGCAAACACAGCAGACCTCTGTGAATCTGCTGAGCTCATTATGCCAGCTACTTCCCAGCACATCACTGGTAAAACTGTTTGTTAAAGGGTGAAGAGAGGAGCCATGTTGTTATGGCAGAGTTTCAGAAAGAGCAGCAGTTTTTAAAGAGACAGAGAAAGTGATGAGGTTGCATCATAAATCACATGTGCAGCTTCACACACGTGCATTTGTGCCCTCACCTGGAACACCACTCTGGATTTCTCCAGCAGATATGTTCTCATGTTGGCCCCAATGATGCGATATCGATTGTCAAAGCCGATCTCGATGTATTTGCCAAAGCGACTGCTATTGTCATTCCGAGTGGTCTTTGCGTTTCCAATGGCCTGAACGACACAAAAAGGAGAGTCGCATTGTGCTAACAAATATTTTATGATCATTTAAGTTTGCATATTTGTTAGCAAAACTGTTCAGAAAGGTACCTAAAGAAATAGAATGAAATCAGCACATTTGAAGCCTATTCGAAGTATTGATCATAAATGGTCAATGCAAAGCACCTCGTGAATGGTGAGGTGTATTTAAAGGAGGCAGCTAATCAACGTCACTTCATTCATGGTCACCAATGGCAACCATGGAAAAAGAGCAAAGAAACACAATTTCATGAGGCAGAAATCAATGTGAGAGTTGAACAGGTTTTATTTTTGGTAGACATACTGTAGTTGTGGTGAAACAAATAAAAGTTACGCACTGCCACTTTTAGGAGGCTGATGGCACACTCCACCTCCTCCGCACTCTGGGGTTTGGAAATCGGATTAAAGGGGATTCTGCATTGCCCTTGCAGGTTATAGTGCAAGAGTGCATCAGATCAGGTCTAAAACGTTTTAATTTCCCTTCTTATTCTCCCATTTGCAAAATTTTCTAGCAGTGCCAATTCTGCCCAATTAACAAATGACCTTCATTTGATCTTTTTATAACTCTCCAGTCATGAACTCTAACATGTAACATGATAACTAAGGATTGTAGCGTCTGAGATGTAGCTGTTGGGTATTTTTTTTAAATATTATATTTAAAATTATGATGCCTGCTCGTGCACCTCCAAATTTCTGTAGAAATATTGTTAATGTGGAATTTATTTGAGGTTAGATTTCTGTCATTTTAGAAGTTGAAATTGCAGCACATGTGTGTTTAACAGATAAGAACAGACATATTCTCCTTTAAATCAGTTCTTCTTCACACCAGGCTTTTTTAAGGGTAACGCTGCCTTCTGAGCTACTGGATGAATTCAAATGACTCAACAGCAGCCAGACCCCCATCCTTTGAGGATCATTGATCAATGAGCCCTGGAGGAATCGTCGGCAGACGGGTGGAGCCGCATAAACACACACACACACGCACACACACACACATCAAAGCTGAATACCAGCTAGCCTGGACAGAATTAGATTAAGCACGAGCGCAGCGGGTTCTTGCTGAGTTAAGGCCAAACACACGGTCTTTCACTGCAGACAAGGAAGCATTCAGCAGAGCAGGTATTCCAATCTCTGTCAGCATCAGCCAAGCATGAGCAAACACACACCCCGGCTCCCACTCCCCCCGTCAAGCGGGCATTCACACAGGCAGGTCCTGTGAAAGCAAGGCTGATGCAACCATCCGCTCTAAATCCAGGTCTACAGGCGGAGGTGACATCATTGCTGCGACACGAGGAGAAAGACGTTTATTCATTCTGTGAGCCCATCCTTGAGTGGCTAAAGACTGATGAGAGCATGGTGGCTAAAAAGGGACCAATGGGGCGGAGGGATGGCGAGACTAAGAGAAGAGAAAAACGATAAAGAAAAACAGAAATACTGGAGGGTAAGACTTCTGCTAGCACAGCTGAGAGCAGCCAGAGGTGAGGAGATTATCGAGAGAGGTGGAGAGGAAGAGGAGGAGTCAGTGGATGTAAATGAAAGAGAGAGGACGGGATCCCTCATTGTTCGGCAGAAGATAGTCAGAAATAAGGAACGTTTGTGAATACAGGAACGCAAAGACATTCAGACTTAACAAATGTAAAAAATACTGTGTGGGGGAGTTCAGTATGACAGTCACAAAGCACATCCTAGAGATCAGGTTGTTTTTCTGGCCAATACAGATTTCTGATTCCCTGCCGATTCTGATTTTAACCGATTCTTTTTTTTAGTGTTTGTTTTCTGACCCTCCTGTGGTTTTAACCCCTGAGGTTTCACCCTGAGCACAGTCTGTCCTTTTACAAGGTTTTCTTTTGTATGGTTTCAGGAACTGACGCTCTGACAACCCCCCTGGCTGGACCTCTCCTTGGTTTGCAACTTTTGATTACTTCTCTTTAATTTGCCACTGTAATGTATTTTTTGTATATTGTGTTTTGTTTTTATCACATAAAGCATGTTGAACTGCCTGGTGCAATTCAAATAAACTTAACTCAAACAGATTTCAGTCAAGGTCAAAACAAGGGCATCACAGTTCATGAAGCTGAATGATGTGTTTATAAACTGAAAACAGTGGGAGTTATTTAATGTCATGCATTTAATGGGCAGTGGAAACATTTATTTAGATTTTTAGGTTTTTGACAAGTAATTAAAGTAATTAATTACCAATTAAAGCCAAATAGGGAAAAATTGACCGATTCTGATTTATCGCAAAAAGGCTTGAATCTCTCTAAATGTCAAACTTTCTATTTAATCCATTCAGGATGGCCGACAGGGGACCTGATATCTTGGGATTTCTCTGACTTATTTTGTGTCCTTGCTTTCTTTCTTTCCTTATATTTCGATGCAAATTAAAATTGGTCCAGTCCAGTCTCTGGTCGACTGATCGGTGCACCTGGAGTAATTTTCTAGAGATAAAACTAGTTTTCTTACCTCCATGATGGGGTTGGAAGCCAAAACCTTCTCTTCTACGTTGGCCTCGCTGGCAGAGCCACTTACTGTAGCAAAGTATCGCATGGCATATTTAGCTGAGACAGTCTTTCCTGCTCCGGACTCTCCACTCACGATAATAGACTGGTTTCTCTCATCTCTGACAAATAATAATAATAAAAAAGTTACATTATAAGATGAAAACTGAAGTTCAAAGGCAAAAGTTGAGGTCATGTTGAAAGTGGATCATGTTTGTTGGCATCTATTACTGGTTTTAGTTTATCCCATCATCTTCTCTATTAGGGTGTTTATGGTCAAATGTGAATAATCAATATTTACTAGTAAATCACAAAAATCTCAACAAAAACAGTAATTAAGCCAAAACGGTACAAAAAATAAAGACATTTTGCACTTAAGATAAAAAGACGTTTGACTGTAAATAGGTTGTAGTCAAAACTTCTCAATTTTAGCTTCACCTGGTTCAGATTTACCAAAGGAATGCCAAGTTACTGCATTTTTAGGCAATAAAATTTTAATTTTCTTACTTAAAGAAGGAAATGAATTATTTGTGTATTTGCATCTTTAATGTATTTCTAATATTGTGTAAAGGCTTAAGTGGTTAAATGAAAAGTCAGTGGGACCTCCCTTTTCTTTTTGAAAAAAAATATGATTTATCAATTAATCGTCAGAATAAACAATTACTACAGTAATCGTTTGTTTTGGCTGCAGAGCAGAGTTTGGTGTCTTTCTCTTTGTGTGGGCTCTGAGATCACATGGACAACGAGTGAGCGGCAGACAGTGTGACCACCAAGTGGTTATTTTGGGCCCGGCTTTGACCTACAAACCCTGGAGAAAGAGGGAGGGCTGAGCTACAGGGAGACTGCAACCAAGGCTCCTCAGGTAACACACACACGCACACACACCTTGCCATCTGCTTGTAAGCCTCCTCTGCCACGGCAAAGATATGTGGGTCCATGTCTCCCATGTTCTGCCCGCTGTAGGCGTTGATTATGTCCGTTCCATAGATCGGCAACGTCTCGTACGGGTTGATGGCCACGAGAACGATTCCTGCGGGAGAGAGAGTGAAATGCTCGTCTGGTTTTACGTCAGCAAAACACTCTCAGCATGGCGACACAGCGAACACGCTCCAGCAATGAGCGACAATCGTTCATAAACGGTTTCCTCAGCTCAGAAGCGCAGCGTACAGCATGAAACGCGTTTCATCGAGACTATAAACAAAAGACAGAGGCCGTGGAAGATCCGAATGTTCGGCCAGCTAACTTTAACTGTGAAATCGCACACTTTGAAACGTTAGCCGCTTGTTACCGACAGCAGGTCCTGCTTTGATCAACAGCGTTTTCATTGGTTAGATGACAGGAAGTGGACGACGTACCGCAGTAGGTGTAGATGAGCTTTGAGTCGATGAAACGGACTTTAAGGTTGTGGAGCACGGCGGGCTCGTGGAGGTAGCTGAGGGCAGTGAGGTCGTTCTCGCCCACCAGGATGTCCGGGTTCCGCAGGTAAGGCAGGTTCTTCGTCTTGGGGTCCAGCTTGTGATCGATGGTCTGAGAATCAGAGACGACAAAACGGTTTAAAAATCAACACACAGAGCCTCGACACCACGTACAGGACAGGTGCATCTAGAGGAGACGGCAGGCGATACGGACTTACAATTTTATCGTGAAATTTTGCAGCACTATTGTGACAGCAATGAAAATTATGACTTAAAAAGAAACTATCGCTTCTTTTCGTAGGTAACTTTATGGTTGTGACAGTATGGCACAGCACTGGTAACACCACAGATATTATTCTTGAAAAATATTCCTAATTGAAATAGGCATCTTCTGCATTTAATAATATATTTTTAATTTACTGGTATATATCAATGCTCCTGAAAAATTAACATTTCAGACAGCACAGTATGTTTATTTTTATTATTAATTTTAACTTTGTTGTGACCACGACAACCAAAATCTTTATCATAAGAATTTTTTTGCAATAAATGATGAACAATACGATCAACCACAACACAAACCCCCCCCCCCCCAAACTTTACTTTGTTTGAGAATCCTCTCAATGTTGAGTTAATCCCTGTTAAGTTTGAACAATTTTCACTAAGTTTTTCATCAACATGTTTGAAAACGGAGCTCTGAACTGTACGGATTATCATCCAGTGACGGCCTGCTGAACATCTGGCAGGTCAGAAGTTTTGCCCGTGATTTTATAGACCAAAATATGTTTGTATTAAAACTTTTTATTGACATAAAAAGACATAAAAAGTTTTACAGTGCTCAACCAGTTGAGCACTGGGAGACCACATTACCTGTTTTGCTGAAAAAATAAATCTGATAATTGTTTGAATTTTAATTGCAGCAGAAGGAGGACCTTTCCCATGTCACCATTCATGCAAGAGCAACGACTGCATGCATATTTATATTTCAAGCTTACAAACTTAGACATAGCAATTAATTGTGATTATTCACAGCGCAAGAGTGTGATTAATTGATTGACAGCACTAATTTTTCCACACATTGTCCATTTGCTTTTTAAATGGACAATTCAAAATCGTCATGCGCTGGATGTCGAAGTTACTAGATTGTATTAATGGTTATAGCTGCAAGGTGACAAAATGTGAAAAAACCTTAAAGGATACAAATTCTTCGCTTCATTTTGCTAACAATTCTCTAGAATATTGTACATATTAGTCACAAGAATAAGAGTTGCAAGCCTTTGTAGGTGCATTTTATTAAAGCCAGAGGTACAAGCAGCAAGATCTGAGACATATTGGCTCCTCGTCTGAACAACATGATCTGGTAAAATGTATCTAATCCTCGTTTCACTGATTATTTTCTTCCAAGAAAGCTACTGGTGAAGTTTGGAAAAATTAAACGGACGGCGACGCAATCGGAGCGAAACACAAAACCTCTTTCATATGTTAGTGGGGCTTGTGGTTACATTTAACATTTGAAATCACAAGAAGCAACATGGTAAATAGTGTGGCTAACGTGTGCAGTAAAAGAAGTGCTTATTTGTGACTGCTAGAGAGAACGATGGAGAGAGTTCGTAGCGTTCTGTGTTTTATGTGAACGAATTACATGTGCTGATCCATTTAAAATGGTCCTTGGAGGCATCTCAACTTGAAAGTCCCATTTGTGTGCTAATGGTTCGACCAATAACCACTAATGAGACGCTGCAGAAGCAGACGGGGGTGGAGGAGTTACAAAAATAGAGAGACCACCACTCTTCCATTCGATGACCTCACCGTTCCATCCTCCAGCATGAGCTGAAGCGAGGCGTCGTCATTCTTGTAGTCCTTGGTGAGCTCGACAGACTTCCACACCTCCTCCGCGTCGGGGATCCAAACCCGAGCAGACTGGAAGAAACAACAAGCAAAAAAAAAAAAAAAAAAAGTTAAGTATGACCAAAAACACATTAGTTAAATGCAGACTTCCTGATGTTTCATCCAAACAGGAAATGAGTGAAAGTTGGGGGGAAAAAAATAAAAAATGGCAGAAGAGTTTTCTTCTGCCAGCAGCATGACTTAAGAGTAAACAGAGGGTTCTGTGTTTGTCCGGAGTCATGAGCACCCGGCTCACAGCGGTCCGTAAAGTGGTGGGAACCGTCAATGGAGCGGCTCCTGACGGGCCGAGAATGCAGTTGTGGAAATGTCACGCAGACGGATGTTCCTATAAAACTGGTTCTGACCTTACAGAGGCGTGACGCAGTGCGAGCAGCTGGTCATGCCAAAGACGTGTGGGAAAACTTTAGTATACGCTTCATCTGATCGGCTGGAGAATTCTGCTCAAAGAAGACTACTAAGATGTAATCACAAAAATAAAAAATTATTTTAAAAAAGCCTTAAAAAACAATTTAAAATTTATTTAAGTTGCCTCCAGTCTGATACTGATATCTGAAATCGGCACAATATCAGCCAAAAAATAAATATCAGATAGTGTTGGCCTGCATCTGGTATAAGCGCTTCACTCCAGCATTTGGTCTGCCCCAGCATTTTTATCCAGCAGTAAGTAAAAGGTTGTTCTCATACCTATTGTTGACTGTTGTTCTTTGTTTTTGTGATACCACCTGATGAAGCCTTTTCCACATTACAAAACAAGTAAAAAAAAGTGTATATGACTAATGTTCACGTCATTTTGGGTCAACATCGGTATCGACCAATACTCAAAGCTGCAATGTCAGTATCAGAAGTGAAAAAGTTGTATCAGGACCAAGGCCGTCATAGTTAACATGCATGAAGTTGTTGCTGAACTGGAGAGCTCATTCAGTGACTGACTGCTGCATCCTAAGTGAACAAAGGAGCGTTGTAAGAGATCCTTCCTCCCATCAGCTGTTCAATGAGAGTTTACATCGCTGCTGGTATTTGGACAGTTTTATTCATTTTAAATAAAACTTTTACTGGTATTGCACATCTGGGTTTTTTTTTTGTCATATAAAGTTAGTAGACTGCTGTCTTTTTAATTCACAAACACAACCCATGGTCTGATCACTGCACAGTAATTTCATGCTATTATATTTGCTTCAACAGGCACATAGATGGTAAGAGAAAAAAAAAGACAGCACCAGTTAAATGAATGGCAATCAAATCTCAGTAACTTTAAAATTTGCAACAAGATCTGATCTCAAATGTTTCTTTCCACTTTGCTGTTTATCCAAAATGTTCCTAATTAAAAACAGTTCCCACCAAAGAAATATTAAATTACACTTGGTGGACAGGGACGGGGCAGCTGAGGCACATGATGATGAGCGCTTGGAGAATTTCTGCCGCGAGTCTAATAACGATTTCACTGCTTCCTTTGCCCTCGTTACATAAACTGCTGATGACAATTTCACAGAAGCCAAAGAAAGAGGCCTCATTGTAGAAGAACGCAAACTGGGTTTATTACGTCTGCTGCTCCACGACCGATCATCTGAATCATGACTTCATGGTCACACAAAACCCTCGTCCGTCAGCCGTCATACGACCCGGGCTGCTTGCTTCTGATACGGACAGGAAAACTGGCAGGAACGAGAGGGTGGAATTGGTGCCCTTTGCCAGCCAAATACATTTAAATCCATGAAGACGAAGGTCAGTTTTATCCGCCCAGGAACGACACTGGTGTGCTTACAATTTGAAAAACGGAACAGCCTTGAATGTTTACAACCAACCGGTAGAAACAGCTGCCTTTAGACGAAAGAAGCACCAATCAGAAGAAAATCAAAAACAGCCAATTTTTATGTGTTGTGAAAATGTTTTTTTTTTGTTTTGTTTTGTTTTTTTTTTAAACCATCTCCCATCACAAGAAATATCTCCCCACAATTGTGTTACCTCTATCAAACCTGAAGCAAATATCCATGAATTGGATATGGCCAGAAAATGTTTGATCGACGTATCGTAGGATACTGCAAATACTATCATCAGTTTAAAAAATTTTTTTAAAGGAATGTGGTATTACATTAATTTAACACTTTAACATCTTTTCAATGCCACCTTGAATTAAATTTAAGACTGAAAAAACTGCAGATATAAGGGATGAATATCATTACAAGCTAGTTGTAAGGACTACAAGCAGCTCTCTCCACATTAAGCCCCGTAGTACCAAGCTTAAACGTTTTTTGCATCCAGCCTCATATGGGTTGGCAGCAGAAGTCAGACATTGGCCAAAACGAATGTCATCCAGCCAACTGCCGATAAATCTGCACTTACCCCTGATAGAGGCAAAAAAGCTAGCTAGCTAGTAATGGTAAACTAGCAGCTGGTTACTGGTAGCCTCAAACGTGTCAAGTCACTGAAAGCAACGAAGATGTTTGCGTGCGACTCAAACGTTTGACTGACAGAAAAGTTGCCTGAGAAAAAAAAAAAATCTACATTTGAAAGTCCTGCCACAACAGAATTTATGACCTGTGATTTGAACGTATTTAAGGCCGACGTACGTTTTCCTACGAGTTTAGGAAATTTTAAGGCCTTGTTTGAGATACATAAATTGAAAACTTTTTAAGGATGCGCAGACACCCTGAAGTAGAAATGGACCAAGACTGGCAAGCAACATGACAAGCTAGTTTTAAATGAGAGCAACCAATCTGCTGATCCTAGTGTCAGTAGGAAACCACCAGGACTCCATCATTTCCACAATGTAGAAATGTGGACAGAAACACAGAACTGTACAAACACAAAGGGATCCATTGTTAAATATAAAATATTTTCAAGTCTGGCAGATGCAATCAAACAAATATGTGTTTTTCCAGCAGGTCCTCTGTGCAGCCTTCACCATGGTGTTCACAGTGAAAGAGCTGCTGTGTTGGTCTCTGCCTGGGAGCCCATATGACCTGTTCACAGGGGCCTGAGCTCTTTCATATCGACAGCCACGTGGTTGAGAACGCAGCTATAAAAATACACAATAATGTTTAAGACATTTCACAGAAACCACTTCCAGTACTTCTTGGAATTGAATTGTTACGAGTTGAATTATCAATGAGTCATATCAAAATCGAGAGGAATGACTTTCCTCTTCTATATTTAAAGATATTCAACACGCAAATACACTTTTTGTCATCTGTTTGTTGCAGGTAAAATGTCAACAAATAATACATTAAAATGGCATATAAAATTATTAATAATAGTGCTGTGTAATACTTACAATAATCCCAAACGATGTGAAGGCATGACTGAAACTACATTTCTTAACATGATAAAAAACTGAGATAAAATTTGGTAAAACACTGAATTCATCAAAGTTTAAATAAAAAAGGAAGGAAATGAGGTTTTATATGGCCCTGAAGTAGACAATGAATATATCTACTTCTTTACAGTATTAGTTTCCAGTTTTCCACAACTCCCGAGTCATGTGTTTTTTAATATAAGGACTGTAACACAATTCTATAGAAACCATACAGTAAAATATAAAAGACAAACATGAGCAAGAATTAGAAAAATATAGAAATATAAGATTATGTCCATTTTTTTTTGTAAAGCCTATGTCCCAAATTATTCCATAAAGAAAAGTTATTCAATTTAGAACCTGTTTATATATTGAAAATTAGAGGGTTTTTTAATGCAATGATTTAGACTAATCTGATCTTGATTTGTGCATCGCTAATTTATTTGAAATCTTGGATTCAGAGATTTAGGTTTTAGCAGTGGGCTTTTATTTGAAGTTATTATGGATTGTGCAACAACTACAAACAAAAAGTGGCAGAAAACCCCCCAGATATTTTAAGAAGTTTTTGAAATCTGGACAGTTTGTACTAGATGTACTATAGATAGAAAATATGAGTTTTAACTACCTTTGAACAAATTAATGAGACATTAAAATGGAAAACTGGATGGGCGACGTTAGCTCTGATAATATAGATGATGCTTTTTCCACCATTTTGTTAATTCATTCACCTTTTTTTGGTCCCTGCAGGACACTGTCCCAGCAGCCAGCCTCCTAGCAACGGAGAGGAGGAGGATGGAAGCTAAAAATAGAAGCAGGGAGTTTTGAGCAGCATCGCACCTCGCAGAGGCATCTCTGTGCTACATCAACACACTTCCTGATCCCGATAATCAAATTGGCACAGAAAAACACCCGCACACTCTCACTTCACACGTTGCTTCGGTTAACGCCGAAATATGTCAAAAAGTCGCTCACTTCGTTGCTTTCTGTGTGATCCGCAGACAGGCGTTGAGTGAGAGACAAAAGAAAGAGAAAGCGCCGCGGTGAATCATATTTATACACCAACTGAATCCCCTGGGCTCAAAGGAAAGGAGAGCTGAAGGTTGGGACTGCACACCCAAACACACACAAGCACAAATACTAAAAGTTGTTTTTTTTCAAGGGCACCAGCCTGAGCGGCACCACTGTGGCGCATTTAGGGAAACGTGAGCTGGGAAAAACAGAGAGAGACGAAAACAAAACCGAGACGAATGAGGGAACAGAAACTCTGATAGACAGGAGGATGAGAGTGAACGAAGCTCAGGCTGGCGTGTCGCTGGCGGCAGATGATAAAGCAGCAAAGACGTCAGAGCATGTGTGACATCAGAGGTCATGTGACCGAAAAAGCCTCTTTCCACACATGCTGCATGCGGCACTTATGAGGAGGGGCGTGGAGGGATGAGGAGGGGGGCATCTGCACAATTTCAGCATGACAATAAGGACAAGGGGCATGAAATCGGTGCGACACAATCTTCCATCTGTGTTTGCGTCACAGATGTCTTGATGGGAAACTAATGGAGCCGTCGCTATTTTTCCAGGGCCTGGATATGATATTCATAACCAGCTGCCTTCCTCTGCAGTCTTTGCCACCGGTTTTGACAAAGTTTTGAACATGTAAGGAGACATAGCGCAGCACACTGCTCTCACAGACGGTTCATACTGATGGCAAAGAAAATGTTGGTGGAGTAATCAGGAAATGGTTTAATCACATTTACTGCCCGGAAATATAAAGTTGATTCGTTTGTTTACAACTCCGTCAACAACTTTGCACTGATCGGCCTCTTCCTGGCTGATACTGATGTCCAGTTTTCTTTGAGGTTTAATCTGCTCATTCGACCTTTGACCCTTGATTGATTTTTCTTCTCTAAGGACTAAAACGTATTTAAAGATGGAAACAAATGCGCAGAAGCTTCTGCGACAGAAATACGGTGGGAACACATCGATTCGTAGTTCAGTACTTATGGAAAACACGGCTATTCACAGACATATTTTATAGAGCGTACCTAAAATATCCAAAAGACGCTACTCGACTAGCTATTGGCTGTTGTTTGCAAAGCAGCGAATCCAGAAGCTCTATTTGTTTTCCTTGCCACTGATTGGCTAAATGCCAAAGAAAACAGGAAGACGGTGAATGTTAGCCCCTACGGTGGCGCTAAGCTGGTTCCCCTGTGCGTATCAATATACAGTTAGGTAGATTTGGTATTTCAGTGTTTTCAGAGGCCGTCTCAAGTATGTGCTGAATTTAATCGTGGTTGGCTGTAGTCTCTAACTCCTAAAGATTTCTCAAACAGTTTTAAAAAATTCCTATTGAGGGTTCAAGTTTGATCATTCTAATATTTCAGATGATGAATTACAGTTTCACAACTTAATTCAGCTTTGCTGATGTAAAATATTTGGGGTTACACTCCTACAGGAAGCTGTGAGCCAGAGACTGGAATTGACTCATTCTCCAAAAATCTTTTGCGTCAAAACTAAGAGCTCCAACTACTTTCTGTCAATAAACGCATCCACCAGCAACATTTCTTTTTTATTCTAATGAAAGGACATTTCTCTGTCCTTTCATTAGGTGACGGTGAAGCATATTTAGCCTCCATGCCTTCGTTTTGTTTGATTCAAAACTACAAGCTTTATCAAAGAACCTGCAGCACATTTTTCTCTTTTTTTTCCTGTTACAGTCCTTGGAAACGTAACAAAAATAATATGACTTGAATAAAAAATGTACATCAACAGTTCAGCACACAAAGTGAATCAGAAATCAGTTTTGGCCAAGAAAATCCTGATTCCTGCATCTCAACGTAAAAATACTGCAACCTCTCATAAGTTTATAGCAGCAACTTTCTTGTAGTTTCTTTCTGCCACTCTTGTAATGTTTCTTTGTAATCACCTTTTTATTTATTAGGCTGGATTATTTTCAAAGATATATGTATGTACAAATGACCATATTGGACAAATTAAAGTTACTTAGAAAGAGTTGGTCTGTGCTGCTAGCGCAGAGTAGAGGTCAAAAGGTCGGTACGAAGCATTTAAAGGAAGCCCTCGGAGATACACGGCTAATCCTGGTTTAGCTGAGATAAAGGACTAGAGAGTGATTAAGCTAATTTAGGGTTTAACACCAGCTAATCGCATGACGGGCAACTGCAGCACAGTTTAGCTGCAGAAACAGACGATCAGCACTTCCTTTACAGCAATATAAACTTTGTTTTTGACTAGTTTGAGCTGAAAAGTCTGAAGAATTAAAATTAAAGACAAAAAACAAACAAGTGGATGTGCTTATGAAGAGCTTAATGCCGGATACAGATTATCTGTATCCTAATCTACTCAAACATACCATCCCCAGTGTATTCTTTAGTTTTATAAATGTCTCTGTAAATTCATTAACTTTTGAAGTTAAATTTTCAGTTTATATTATACTTTCACAATGTCGGTCTAGGGTTATAAAACAGTCTGTAAATTCAGATCCCAGGTGTATACGTTAGCACCATTAGCTATGCTGAACCCGAACATGTGTGTAGGGATTCATGTACTGGTGTTGTACTGCTGGGTCCAAAAGGGGCGGGGCTTCCCAGAGGAGCGTTAGCAGATCTGCTCAGAGTCAAGAGCAGATTAGAAAGACTTAGCCTGGAGCTTTCGATCTTGAACTGAAGCTCCTCTGGCACCGCCGTCGCCTCACAGTGTAATGACTTCGAGCCAAACACGTCACTTCCACGGCATCGGTACCATCATCGTCATTCTTCTAAAATAATCCAAGCTACTGCTTGTTAAAGCTTTGATAATGCTACGTATAACATTTTTAAGTGCTTGTCTGATAGAATATTACCTTTTTTTTCCTCTGACTGTAATTTAGCCACCTGACTGTAAGCAGCAACATGTAGGGGAGGGACAGTGGTGTTGTAGAGCTTCCAGAGCTTCATCTGGCATCTCCAGTAGAGCGCCACCTAGCCACATGGGGGGAGGTTGACCATTGTTCTGTTACTTTTCTTTCCATGGGAGTGACCTGGATCCAAAGGATTTGCTTCGTAACTCTTCCCACGGTGACAGATGGCATCGTTTCTCATCTGTAGGTGGATTTGGTCAGATAGGGGCACAGAGTGTCACTTTTTGAGATCTCTTACCCTACTTCATGTTGTCAGACGGGTTCTATTCAAGTGGCGTCTTGGGTTCAAGTCTGGCCTTGGTCGGTCCTGAGAAAAACAGAGCTCAGCTCCCCGTAGATGATGTGATTAATTGCAGTTTATTTATGTTTTCACAACAGGGAGCATTATATTTTCAGCTTGGTAGAAACATATTTTCCCTTAAGTTTCTAAAAATCAATAAAAAATTGAATTTTGTATTTTTTCCTGATACTAAAATATGAAGACCACAAATTCTGAACATGGAAACTGTTTTCAGTTTGAATTTTGTTTATGTTGTAAAATTTGCAACATTTCTAGGGAAAATATTTCATGACAATATCCCACCATTTGTGTAGGATATGTCAAATCATAAGGGCCATCTCTTTAAAAAGATGTAGATAAATAAATAAAACTGACAGGCAAGCATTCAGCTTCTATGCAACTCAAATCTGGAACAAACATCCAGAAAACTGCAAAACAGCTGAAACATTGATTTCCTTTAAGTCAAGACTAAAAGTTAACCTGTTTAGAGTTGCTTTTGAACCATAATAAATGGAATAACAATATTTTCACTTGAGAAAATATAATGTCTGCTATTGGTTTTCACAACTCTTGACTACAGGATGTGTTTGATGTTTTTGTTTTCACGACGTAAAGCAGTTTGAATTTCCATGTTGCTGAAATGTGCAATACAAATAAACCTGATTGATCGATTGATTGATTACCAGTTTGACTATAACAGGCTCCTTCATCCAAGGCGCCCCTGATATCTCACAAGAACAATAAGTTTGGCCGTGCTTCATCAAACTAAAGCTCAAAACCGCTCAGAGCCTGAAGCGATGTTGTTCTGACAACTCTGCAGATCGGAATGAGAGGAATTTGGACAAAAGTGAATCAAGTGGAAGAAGATTAAAACCTTAAGACGGGTTGCAATGAGGAGGGCCAGGGGGAGCCGTCCAGACAGAAGCAGAGCTGCATGAACCGTGGATTGGCCCGGATACTCTCTGCAAAGCCATCAACAGAGTCCCAGACTGCAGAGGCCTCGTCACATGATGCCCCTCATGTGAGGATCTGCTGTTTTTCTGCTCAGCTGGGCTGACACTGCATGACGCCAGGGTTCAGAGGCTTTGCTCTGCGTGGACGGTTATGAAATGAACGGGTTTTGAGACCTGAGTTTCCTAAGGAGAACGCCGAGACCCAGAACCTGCCAGATCTCTTTCACTGAGAAACCGTGATGCTGCCCGGCCACTAATCACATTAGGTTGGCCTGCCTCGACTCTCAGAGCCGCGCTGTCCGTTTTGATGGTCTACAGAAGGCCAGGGGAATGGGATAGAAGCACAAAGTCAGAGTTTTTGTACAGTTTACCAGCCACTAAAGCTAAGGATGCACAAACGAAACACAAAAAAGTGATTTCATTTCACCAGTTTCACCAGTTGATTCAGTTTTCAGAGGCTGGAACCTGGAATCCAGTCCTCCTGACTGGAGTAATTAAAGTGACTCCAGGCGCTCCATTACAGAAGTGGCACCAAATTCACCACCAGGACAAAACCGTGTCCAAAACGAAACATGAACGTTTCTCTCACTGAAGTGCGATAATTTTCATAACTCGACACATTAAAAGAAAACAAACAGCAACAAAAAAAAAAAAAAAAAAAAGCTAAAACTTACTTGAACGAACATATACTCCAGCTCCCGGTTCATCTTGTCAGCAGAGTCAACTTCTAACTCATCCTTTGCGTCCGGTTAGTTTTCCTTCTGCTCCTGGCCACACATGTGGAGTGTAAGAAAAAAAAAAAGAAAAAAAAAAAAGACCGGACTCTAAGCGATGCAGCGCTGAGCTCTGGAGCAGAAGCGTCCCATTGTGTCTGCAGACACAAGCAGCGGTTCATGGACGTTCCCTGCGGTTCCCGCAACACATGACTGGCCTTCCCGTCTGCCTGTCAACAAACATCCCGGCTTCCATCGTCGATCACATGAGCCGGGAGCCGAATGAGACAACAGCAGCGCTCAGAGATGTGATGAACATGGCTGCAGAATCAAAACGCTACAAAATGAAAAGTAGAACAGAAGTCCGACGTAAAGGACTAAATGTGTCTTTCTTCTTCTGAAGCTACTTTACAAACTTTTAGTGGAACAAAATTATGATTTTTATCAGTCTTATGGTGCTTTTTGAAAGTGCACAGGTACATCTTGAAAAATTACAATATTGTAAAAAGTTCCGTATCTTTTGTCGCTTATTTCAGAAAGTGAAGTTGAAATATTAAATTGATTAATTCCACGTAAAGTGTGAAATATTTCAAGCTTCATTTCATGTAATTTTACAATGTTGTAATTATGTGTACAATATTACACAAGATCAAAAAAAAAGTGTAGTCGTCAAAGCAACCAGGTCATGTTGCACTGATGCAGTAATTCATGCAAAAGCAGCTCTAACTAATCTCATATAATGTACATGGTCATCTTTTTAAGAGGAAACGTTTCACGGATGTTATATAATATTCTAAATATGCTAACAAAGTAAAATGTAGGTTCTCATTAGCTGAAGGTAATATTCTCTAAATGAGGAAAAAACATGTGAAGTGTATCCCTGTCTGGATGTCATCTGGGGCTGCATCTTAGATTATTTTTACCAATCAATTAATCGATCATTTCAACGATTAATCAGATTTTCTAAAAATGGCACATCTGCATTTTTGTCATCTACTATTTAATCCATTTTAAAACAATAATATCAGTAGGTGCAAAATAAATAATTCAATTCATTTTTTAAAATAAGAAAATAACCATTTTGGGTTGTTTTGGTTTTTTTGCCTAAAATGCAGTGACACGACGTTCCATTAGTGTACACTAGATCATTTGTAGCAAAGGATACATCCACAACTAAAAAAATAAAATACTTTTAACATCAACATCTGAAAAGCTCAGTCCGTTCTGCCTGACCTAACATCAATACAGTGAAGAAATAATCTGTTGACTTTTTTTTTAATGATTAACATAGCAAAAGGTGCCTCATCTCAGATTATTTTATATATATATACAGAATCTAATAAGAATTAAACTGGATCAACTTAAAGCCATGAGACGTTAAGAGTTCTGAGTAGAACATATTTATAAACAAAGATTTTCTTTTTATCTTAAATATAAATGTATTTAATGATGTTCAATGATTAATCAACTACTAAACTAGTTAACGAGTATTTCAATAATCGATTAATCACAATTAATCGATTCAGCCATAATGTCATCTGTGTTTGAGTTTCCCTTTCTACGTAGAGCCACTGAAATACAATTAATTTTGAATTATATGCCACTTTGCATAGTTATATTTACATTATGCCCAGATTAATCACCTCTCTCTAGGCGATTAAAAAACCCCCAAAGAAACAGCAATGTCAACGCGCTGCAGTTTTGGCACCACTTCTGAAGAGAAAACAGAAAATGAAGCCAGCTGTAAATCACAAGGATCAAACCCTCCACTACTTTTACTGTCGCTGCCATTCGGTCGACATTACATCCATCGATCGCTCCTTAAAACTGCAGAATCAGGGGTGTGATTCGCTCTCCCTCTGGATGATCTTTTTATGTTCCGGTGCAGAGCAATGATGAAGCGGTTTTAGTATCACCGCTGAATATGGGTTAAATGAAAAAAAAAAAAAAAAACAACAACAAAAGAAAAGAAAAAAAAACGGCCAAACATGCTGAGCGTCTGGCATCATCCCAACAAGTGATGTAGCAGCAGGTGTTTTCTCATCCATCAGCTGATTCTGTTTTTTATGAGAATAACTGAAGCACCCAGAGCTCATCAGGTATGTTCATTCCAGGGTTATTTAAATTAATAAAGTTCTGGAAAAGCATGGAGTTAGCATTTAGAGTTTTCCAGGTCTGAAAAAAACAAAATAGGGAACTGAAAAAAACAATTGTGCTTCCAGACTTTATACTCCACATCTCCAAAAAAATCTAGTGACTGGCACAAGAAGATTTTCACATTTCTTTTCATACTTTCTCTTTTTTTTTTTTTGCAATTGCTGAAACTAATATTAAAGTTTATTTAAACTTTACTTAGCCGTCTGAGCCCTCCATGCTGAGTTACTGGACAAATGTACTATATACCAATTAGGTGGTTTTATAGTCACAGCATCTTTTTCACAACCCTCCTCCAACACTGAGTTGGTAAGAAAGCAAAACAATAATCTGCTGAGGCAATAGTCTTCCCACAGTTAAAGCTCATAAATCAAAGCAGAGCTTTAGGAATCCATAAAAAGAAGAAGAAAAAAACGGCTTCCTCTTTGAGTCATCTTCTGAAGGGGAGGCTCTCAGGCACTTCCATGAAAACATCCTCCCTCTTTGGGCATCTCTACTTTTTATTTTAGAGCTCAGCTTCCTTTTACTCTCAGTCAATGGTTCTATTTTCGATCCTGACTCGTTCTCCACAAGAAAAAAAGCTGAGTCGAGTTTAAAGACCTTCCAGCTCCGACTCACCTTCCCTTCGCACCAGTTAACAGATCAGACAGACCCTAAACCTGAGACTGGATCTGGGTCTAACGATGAGCGTTTGTGGGTGCGAGCGATTTCAAAAGGGCTCTTTAATGCTCCTCAATGAGCTCCTACACAGGCCTGCCTCAGAAAGCACAAAGAGGAGAGTGTTTTCCACAGCTGAAAAGGTAAGTCACAGTTAGTGGTGCTGAAATCAGAGGCGGTCTTGTTAAGGGCAACATGCTGTTAAGGCAGAGGCTAAGTTTAGGCTTCCCACCAGCAGCAAACAGAAAACCCCTAAACCTTTCCCTGCAATAAAAGTCAATCAGTCCGGACAGCAGACTCGTTTAAATCCAGTCTCTGCGCAGGAATAACTGGAGGAAGTCAAATTATCAATAAATTGTAGAAATCACACATTGTGGACAGATCGGTGTCCGATACTTATGAGCTGTAAGTATCCGATAGTAAGATCGTTGTCATGGTCTCTAACTGATCAACACTATACGAATATATTTCCCATCCTTTTGACCGCATCGCTTCACACTGCTTCTATACTTCAGTTAAATACAAAAAATAAATAAATAAAATAAATAAATAAATAAAAAAAATAAATCAATATTAGATTAGCAGGCCCAAAAACCCTCAAAACAAATAGAAACAACCATTGGTTGTTAATATCAGCCCAGATTTCAGGAAAGTCTAGCAACATAAAACAGAGAAGTGGTTTGTGAGACTCAAATGGACAGACTTCATCGTCAAAGAACTTTACCGATTATATGACAGAAAAATAAGCACGTAAAACCAATCACAAAAGAAAAATTCAGGAAAACAAACAATCTGATCTCAACTTCAATATCTTTTTAAATGATGTAAAATATTCCTAAAGTTCCTCGTCTTCCATATTTTTGTATTTCAGGGAGCTCCTGCAGTAGTAGAAATAAGTACTCTCTCATCCCCACGTAGTTTTACTCCCGGAGCGCATTTCGAAAAATACACCACTTGATAATGTCTGGCAGAAATCTCAGCAGTCACTGTCACGATTTCTCTTCACCAAATAACCAATATCCAAGCTGGAAACACCAGCTGTCAAAACAGAGAGAGAGAGAAAAAAAAGAGAGAGAGAAGGGGGATGGGGTGACTCATCTTCCCCCTCCTTCACACAAACACACCACTTTCTTTATCTCTGCTACTACATTTGCAATCCTCATCCTCATCATCATCATCCCCATCAGCAGCACATGACCTTGCTTGCTTGTATCTGAAACAGGCCTGGTCAGCATCAGCAGCAGTCTCAGTGAGCATATGGCTCTACCGAGGCCTCATCTGGTCTAAACACCCCGGATGCTAAGGATGCTACACCATCCGGATGGATGCAGGGTTTGGCAACGCAGCATCTCGACGGTACCCAGCTCCCTCCAAGGCTCACCTCATACCCCAACACAAAACACTGGCACCGCAGCGGTTGAGCAAATAGCCATTTTTTTTTCCTAAGATATACGACGGCAGTGATGTATATTAATCTGTTAACAGCGGGGAGAAAATAAGAGTGAAGGGCCTCCATGACGGCTGGCACCGCCTTTGCATCATTCCAGCTCCAGTTTGGAGCCGCCAGAAAATACCTAGAAGCTAATTAATGAGAACAACTAAGCTAAATGTCAAATACGAAGATTTGTTGGTGAATAAAAGGTGCCTTTTGTGTGTGGACTGACTCACTAACTATCGTTTGTTTATTACCAGTGTCCCCTGAAGGCAACCTTCAAACACACACGCACACACACAAAAAATGTCTTCTGAGGAGCGTTTTCATTCATTTTAAAAGGTACTCTATGTTTACAATGACGCTCAGTACTGTCAGCTTGTTTACAGTGAAAATACCTCCAAACGAGAAGAGGCCCATTAAAACATTATTAACCCACAAGTTAACGCCGTTGTCTGCAAAACAGCAGATAGAAATATGCACTTGTTTTACCTTTGTGTACAGCTCCGACGCTGCCATGACGCTCGCTGGTCGCTAAGTCCTTCCTCCAATCTGGAATGAATCTCCGGCGGCGGCTCTCCGCTCTGCACCGGGCTCAGCGTGTGTTTTCATGAAGCGGAGGCAGAAATCCTTGAGTTGCTGCCGGAGGTCTCAGGGCGAGGGGGAAGAAAAGATGTTATATCGCCATGATAAGCAGCGCGTCCTGAGGCTGGTCGTGTTTCGGCGTCTCACTGTGCATTCTGGGAATGATGATGATGGGTGAAGTGATTCAGCCAAACGGAGGCAACTGCTGACGAGTGGGAAAACAGCGCCTCCCCCTGGTCAAGATTTAGAAGTACACAAATAAAAAGGGTTAATTTTAGGATTGAGGTGCAAAAGTTTTAATTATGTTGAAGGGCAGGTTTCATGGTCGCATTCTGATTTTTTTTTTTTTAAAGAAAGGTGGCTTTCCAAACCCAAAAGAAGTCGCAGAACTTAAAAAGTTCTGTTATTTTGATGCTCCACTATTCTTAAAGCTGCGCTAATGAGCCAATATTGAAGCCAGTCTTCGTAGAAAACTGCAGAATTGGAGTTTGAGTCTGCTGCTCTAGGCTGTGATTTTTTTCATTTTCTTTTTTTGTTCAAAATCAAAAAAATTCCTTCATACTGAAATGAAGTCCTTCTTAGCCCAATACTGTCAGTGGTCAAGGTAGATCTCTTGTACTAAATCTTCCTCCAGATGGGTTTGCAGTTGTTTAAGGCTGGGTTGTTTTTTCCCTGCACCTCTTCTATCTAAAGGGGCAGTATTATGAAAAATAAATATTTTTTTTAGCTTTACATCATGTTATGTTATTCCCTCATCAAAAACATACCTGGAGTGTTTCCTTGATTCTTTCATGCATGTTTGAGAAATCCTTTAATCTCCATGGCAACCAGGTGTTTTCAACATTCAGCTGTTGAAAACACCTGGTTGGCCCTGTGCCCGCCTTCCAGACAAAGCTCCTCCTCCGAGCTGCAACTTCCAAGCTTCGGCATCACAGAATATCCCTCCCTCATGTCTCCCAGGAGTTATATCAGGAAGTAAAATTTATTTTCAATCAAGTATTTTGTATAGCACATTTCAGCAGCAAGGCAGTTCAAAGTGCTTTACATAATAAAAACACAAAAATACAAAGTTATTTGTATTTTGGCAAATGAATAAACATTACATTTTGATGAGTGCATCACAGAAATCATACATATCACATACGTCGGTCAGTGTTTTATTTTTCATGGTTCAACAGCAGCATGTGGTCATCGAATAATATTTTTGTTTAAAAAAAAGGCAAGAATTTTTGAGAGAAAATGAATAGTGGCTTATCATTCGTTTTAAGTAATTATAATTAAAAAATAAACAAATCTGAAATATACCGATAATTAATCAATACATTTCACTTTTTAAACAGCATTGCTGAAACAACTTTTCTGTGACGCATCCCTAAACTCAAACTTGAAATGTAAGGAAATTTCAAACTCTGCTTTACCTGCATTTTATAAGAAAAAAAAAGTCAGTCGCATTTTTAACCCTTTAACTTATTCTATTCATCCCTTTGCAACTTTCTATTTTTTTGCAAGCAAAAGACAAAACGAAACACAAAGAAACATTTGTGCAAAACTATTTTATTTACAAAAACAAAATGGCACATTGTGACAGCAGGGCAGCCATATTATACATGCAGAGCTCACACAGATGTCACGCTAGCATCCCTGATCAGTGATCACGCTTCAAAAAGCACAACGTAGGGCTGAGAACATTTTGAAGATAAAACTGCAACCTATAATTACACTGCCTAACTTATTACATTATGTATTCCCAGTACATTATTTTTTATATATATATATATATATATGTCTATAGACAGACTGGTTGCCTACATAGTTACAGGGTTTTATCTTTAATGTATCACACACCCATCCACCTCCCCTTCTTTAAGCACGATGATTCATTCATGACAACCGTAACCTCCAGTAGGAACACAGCTGCACCTGACAAATACGGGCCAAACCCCAACAAGTTCTTCCTCCAGTCTTGAAGTGAACACATCTCGTTGTATCATCCTGAACGAATCACCGAGCGCGTCTGTACACCGCATCGTCTGCCTCGACGCCTGCCCTTTCTTAGAATGAAACCAAGTGGGGAAAGCGGTGAAGTTTGCGTTAAGGGATCCCATGCATGCGCTTCCATGTGACCTTCTCACCCAAACACGTCCTCAAATAAGGAAGCAAAACATCTAAACAAAGATTTCCCTCCGGGTCGGAGGGTTTCGTCCCGCAAACGTACAGACAGAAAAATTTGCTGATCGGATGTAAAATGTTCTGAACGGGCCGATTTCGTCTCCTCACCCTGTGCCAAATATGGACAAATATATACAGGCGTACAGCTACAGGCATAAATCATCTTCATCTGAGGAACCCTGAACTTTACGCTAAAGCATTCCAGATACGCGTGTTGCAGCTTCTGCGGCTCCCCTGTCCTAACCCAGTAGTCCTACCGTTCAAAGGGACGCCACAGACCATTCAACACGCTCTCTCTGTATCTTACATGAAGTAGACTGAAAATATAAGAAGGGGGGGAGAAAAAGGGGAAACAGAAGGGACTGGACCAGAAAAGGCTGAAATGAAAAACGATAAGAAGCCATCAGTCGGCCACTTCACTGGCTGTTTGGTTCTGTTTGGGTTTGTCCAGGCTAGTGTGAAGTGGAAAGAGGGTCGGGGTGCATGAGTGGGTAATGTTACAGCTCTGAGGCTCGGGTGGAGCAGGGTTATGGAGGGTGAGGGAGGGGGGAGGGCGTAAGGACGCATGTGGATCAGCCGGCCAGCTTGCTGGCCACCAGAGAGGGTTTCCTTTGGGGCAGGTCCTGGGGGGTGGGGATGTGGTCCCCTGTGATCTCCGTCTTCTCCGGCGCAGCTGTTGGCAGCTGCTTGTTCTTGATCTTCGCTTTAGCCATGTTGTAATCGCCAGAGTCAAAGTATTTTTGCTGCAGAGAAAGAAAATTCAAGAGTGGATAATACTTCGAAGAAACAATGGCAAACATTTTATAACTACAGGAACTATGGGAACAATAAATTAGAACATGCTTTCTGCTCATTGTAAGATTATATGTACCTTTGGAAATTTAAGCTTACTTTTCGATTAACTCACACTCCTGAATTATAATTTCCAAGGTATCCCCCAGAAAATTTGTAAAAGACTTAGAAAGACTTAAAAAATAAAAGATAAGCAATGCTTAGCCTGGTGGGGTCATAGGTAAAACCTGGTGGGCCGCCAGGCTGAGGGAAACCCTGATTTTTTCTGATGAAATATTTTAATTTTAAACATCATGTTTTCATTAACTTCAAGGGAAAAAAATATCAAGATTAACAGAGATAAAGCTGGAAAACACCAGTCTGTGTGTAAGTAATTCATATAATGTGTCTCACTTAGTGATAAAGTTCCTGGAATAAAACTTATATTTCAATAATGTTGTAATTTATTTAATGGCTCAATGTCTAACTGGAAATTTATGTGACAAACCAAAGCAGGAGAAGAAAAAACAAATAATTGATATCTGTTTTTTTTTCTACAAATAATCTTAAAAGTTTGGTATGCATTTAATTTGACAACCCTAAATAAAACCCAGACCCATCTACTGCCTTACTAGTAAATGGAGTCCATGCGGGAGATATTATGAACTTTTCACCTCCGTCCATAATGCATGTCCTCCATCATCATGCTGATGGGAAGCTTTTAATTTCATCTTTCCTAACAAGCATTCTACTCGGCAGCAACAAGGACTACAGTCAGATCCATAACTTTTAAATTCATTGTATATCTTTTGTCAAAGTTTTACAAAACCCTGAATTCAAGGACCAACCACATAATTCTGATCTGATAATCTGAAATTTTAAAAAGTGAGAATTAAGAACCATCACCGAGTGAATCCTGGACGTTTCGCAGTAATATTAAAAAAATCTTACTCACCCCCTTCTGCAAGCGTTTGCGAAGCAAGTCAGAACCTCCTGGTTTATGCCCCAGGTTTGGGTACCTGGCCTTCAGCTTAGCTTCTTCTGCCTTCTCTGGACTGATCACCTTGTCTTGTGACTCCTGAAAACCAGCAGAAATACGAGGTCGATGCAGAGCTACGTCTTGTTTTTAATCTACTTTATGAAATAAAGAGCGTACCTAGGAAAGAGTGACAGAAGGTGGTCAAAGACAGGGACTCTTGTTTTTGTTTCCGTAGTATTCAGTTCCTAATACATTAGTTACTTCCTGTTAGCAATATTTGGGGCCTAAGTCACAACTTTGGCTTAATTTATCTGAAGATGAATAGAATTTGTTTTTAAACGGCAAAACATAAGCTTATTAATATCGGTCCAGTTTTACTTATATCTGTATTTTTAACATACCAGTTAAAAATATCAAGCAACCATAGTAATAAGTTATTTTTATACATTTTAAATGTTTATTTCAGAATGTAATCGTTATGTGTGCCTTGGAAATGAATTCAAGCAGACTGTCAATTTATTGCCATAAAGTTTTCTATTTTTTATTTTATTATTATTATGAGAGTGTATTATTTTCCACAGTAGCTAACATGACCTTTTGGCTGAAAGCAGCACTTCAAAAAGTCAATTAGTGACTTCTAAGTATCAACAATCAATTATTAGATAACAGTTGAAATAAATATTTCATGTCAATACCTAAAACAGCAGAAATTTAGCCAGTTTTCATTATGAATATACTGTTCAGATTTGTGTCACAACTTTCACATTTTACTTTAGACCCCCCAAAATTCACATTTTTAATGGCTGTAACTTCAATTTTTGATTGATTTTGATGCATTTTTTTGTGTGTTTTAAAACATCAGCAACAAAAAACATACAGTGCACAGAAGAAAAACATTATTTCAGGTTTTTCTTCTCCACAACACAAAATGTTTGTGTTTTTACTCTGGGTGATATGGTTTAAAATAAAATCTCTGGTTTGTTTTTATATTAAATCTGATTTTAATCGGGGTTTTTTTTTTCCTACTTTGTTTTGTTTAAAAAAAATAGAGAAATTACAAATAAGAAAATATTTTCAAAAAGTTGTGCTTATTTCAATCATCCATTCTGTGAGTTGAACGACAAAGTATTGGGGCTTGTCTACAAGAATTTTGGTTAATTACAACAATATACTCATAACATTAGCAAAATTAAGAAACATTTTATGAGAAGAATGTCTTAAGATTAAGAGAAAATGTTGTTTTAATGAGAAAAAAAATATCTTTTGTTAATTTTTGTGTTGGAGTGTTCATAAAATTACAACCTTATTTTGATAATATTATGACTTTATTTTCGCATAACAACAACTGCATTCTTGGAACATTATTACTTTATCTTCATTAAAAAAAATAATAGCAATAATCTTAGTCTGATCCTAATATTTTGTTATGGATGTGACCTGAATTCAACATTAATAGAACCTGTAAAACAGGCTTGTCAAACAAGATGCTGGGCGTTGGGCGAGCTGACATTATTCTGAACTAAACCCAAGGAGTATACAGGTGTGGGGCGTGGGGGGGGGGATCCACATTTTCCAAAAATTCAATCTTCAAAAATCATAATTTCAGTTATTAAACTTCATATATGGTCCAACCCTATAAGTGTTGAAATAAACTTTCACTTTATTGTGATACCTTGAAGACCAAATCAACAAAAAAAAATAGCAAAAATATAGGTGCACAAAAAACTCTGCTGTTGTACAAGGCAGTAACAAACTTGACATTTCAGCTGAATAACAATTAATATAAAGTCCAAAGTTTCTTGGCAATGTCTAAACTAAAATGTAAAAATTTAGTAAATAATGTTTTGTTTTTGGTGAACATTTCAAATGTTTTGGGGTAAAATTAGATATTTAAAATCAAAACAGAGTTCTGGATTTTGCAATGCTGACAACTTAGTTAATTTTCAAGCTACATACATTAGCTCTGTATCACTTGAGCAATAGGTAATTTATGGCTTTTCGATCCTGTTCAAACAGTTTTGACAAGTCTTAACATTTTTACTGACATATAGCTTAGTAACAACAAATTAATTTAAGCAGTGCATTCCTCTGCTAAAACAACGATTAATCCTGTGATCCGATTTGTTCAAAAACACGATGTAAACCGAATCAAATTAACCGAATTAACATCGATGTATCAGAAATTTCTAGCACTTTCCTCGTGACAAATAAACCACCCACTAAACTACTCGCGCGGACTGTAGAAACAGTTCTGGTCAAGGTTTTGTAGAACAGGTGTGTAACACCGGGACAGACAACTACGGTACGTTTCAGAAAACTGAACAGGAGAGAAATAGGTGCTAGGTTGGTTTTAAGCTAAGCTAACGTTAGCGGCTGGTTTGACTGTATGAGAATGTTCTGAGGGCTAGCAGCTAACGCTAGCTTACGCTCTGACATTCATGACAACCACACAGACGGGAGCATTCATTTCCAGAGATGTGCTAAAGACGGAGCACTGTGCAGTAATATAGTTGGAAGCGTGGTATTGTAAATAAATCCCTGGAGGGTTAGCTGTTAGCTTTGAAGGAAGTGTCAACAATGACAAGCGCGGGTAGAAAGCAGCTAAACGTCAGAAAGCAGCTTTGGCTGTAAAAAAAGTCAACGGCTAAAGCTTTCTGCTAACACTGATCTATGCTTACCGTCTCCTCCACCGGTGTCTCCTCTGCGGTCTGGGTTTCGTCGTTGTCCTCCGACATGTTTAAATCAGCCTTCAGCTCGACCAAGGCACTGCCCACTAGGTTCACAAATGATCGTGAAATTAGCTGCACTGACTTTTTTTTTTTTACCCCCTTCTCTCTCCAACACCAACAACCAACACAGGGCTGCTAAAAGGCTCGCTCCTGTACAAAATATTCTACGTCATATGCGGCGGAGACACCACGCGCGTTCCCGTTCCGCCTGGGTTGCTCGTATGACGCGCGCGCCTCTCTCAGCTCAAGATTGACATTGCGTAATGTGAACCCGATCAGCTGTTAGGGCCATGTGCTGTCACTAAATCCCGCCGCTAATCCTCGGACACGGAGGATGCGGTACTGATTAACCAGTGCAGCTTGTTTTCTTCTCTTTTTTAAGGAATATTGTGCATGTACTCTGTGTGATGTAAATTCTATTTCCTGATGATCACCATGAGTCATCATCCCACGATTCAGTGTGTCATTACATTATTGTTTTCGCCCTCGGAAGGCTTTACCACTGCAAATCAACCGGACCTTAACTGCAGTGCACTCTCTGAACTCTAGCATACTTCGCTATACAAAATGAACATTAGCAAAATGTCCAGAACCTGTGGCTCAAATGATCATTTTTCCACCTCTGTAGTAAACACACTCACGACATAAGGCGTCTGTGCTACTACGTTGCACGTGGGTCTCTTCGATATGGAAATCCATAAGTGCCACAATTTAATAGAGGAATAAAGGATGAAATGGCTGCTGGAATGCAATTTAAAATAGAAACAATTCAATAGATATCACTATTACAAATATTTTGTTAAAATTATGTATTTTAGAGTTTAGCAGTTATTTAATGGTCATGCTCTACAGCATACTAAGAATTTGTATATATTTTTTTCCTCATTAATCGACACAGCCAACATCAAATAAGCATAATAGATTTTGAAAGTGTTTGGCGAACCCAATTTTCTCCTGTACTAATCCTTTACTGGAAGTTTAAAATCTATTTTGTAACTTCTTTATGATTTATTTATATGATTTTAAAGTATAAAGTAAACATTTATAGAAGCTGTAATTGCCAATTACTGGAATAAATAGGGATAGGCCCTACATGCATTTATAAAATGACTTAAAGAATCATCGTTAATTAACCTCTTGTTTTCCATCAATTCTTTTCAGTACATGAAGGCAGTATATTATGTGCTTATGTTCATAAATGTACTCAATTTTAAGACCTAACGAACAAAATCTTTTGTCTTGACAAAGCTGTAGAACAAAAAGAGGATTACAGATTTTACACGTACTTATTGTTTGAAAATCAATCCATTAGTGGTGGATGAAAAATGTAAATACTTGTAGTTAACTCTACCAAGTGACTGTTGGGTTGCGTTCAAAACAAATACCATCTGTTATAGGCAGAAAAAAAATAAGAGAAAAACCTCACCACACTCCCACACTTCTTTTTTTGCAACACGTTACCATGAGAAATTTTGCTCATTAGCAACTTATTTGCTTATCTTAAGGAGTCCAACGCCCACTCTTACTGAACACCATCAGTCAGCTGGCTGAAAGTGCATTTTTCCTCACACAAAAAAAATGTATGTTTAATGTGAAAGCAACCTAATGTTGATTTGTGTGTATTTTCACTGAAGGTGAAGTAAAAGCCCCCAGGAGTCTCATATTAGGCCATCCCTAAGTGCAGTTAAACGTGAAGAATCACGAAAAACAAGGAGACCACAGAATACCAAGATTGCTTTAGAAGATATAGATATATTTTTTTTTTCAGATTTGAATAGTAATGTCAAAAATACACACTATGATATACAGTTTGCACTACATCATCTTAGCATGACAGACGTCACAAATAGTAACTGAAATATTAATTTAAATATTAAATAAACTGATGATAAGTAAATTGAAAAGTGAACGTGTAAACACTAAACTAATGTTACTCATTCTATTGCAACAGTTCCAATAAAGTGGTTTTTGTAACAGTACAAAAGTATTAGAATATGACTATTTTCTGTTCCGTTTCCAGTTATAACGAAGAACCAAAAGGGGAAAAAAAATAAAATAAAATAAAATAATATCCACAGTGCACAGTTTGATGTTCTGCTGCGATGTTTTCAGGTACATTATCGTGATTGCATGTTCCTTGATGGTCCAAGATTTGTGTTGCACCACAGCCTGGTTCCGCCCGCTTCCTCCTAAGCAGCTCAGGAATCATAGGGTCACACACATTAGAGATCATGTTCTGTAGAGCCAATCGTATATGAAAAATAAGAAGAATCATAGCAATAATGGGCTTTGTGTTGAATTAGAAGGAAATTAGAGACAACATAAACAGAAATGGAACTTATTCTGAGAGGAAAAATAACATTTTGATTTGTGCTAGCAGAAAAAAAAAAAAAAAAAAGAGACCTGAACTTCTTTGATTAAATTAAAGCCAGATACTAGAGGGGATGCATTAAATTCCAGGAAAAGAAGAAACAATATGATTCTAATATGGCAAAAAAAAACAAAAAACAAAAACAGCACATTTTGAACAGTATCATGAACTCTTCCAATAGCTAACTTTCTGACTAAATCCCTCTGTTCCAAGGTTGTGCAATTCACAAAGAACAAGGTGTATCTATGACGAGTCTCTCAGGCTCCTTGTCGACCCCCTTTTCATTTTATTGGGCGATGAACAGGATGGAACTGAAGTCTTTGGATACAGGCCAACGGCGTCTGTTGACTTCTGTCCTCGGACCTCATCTCACAAAAAAAAAAGAAAAAAAAAAGTCACAGAACAGACTGATGGAGTGAGTTAGAGTCTAGTGCTGGCTTCGAGGTGTGGCTGAAGTAATGGACTGTCGGATGGAGGGATGAAGCGTTGGGCTTCAGCAGCGAGGAGAAAATGGAGGATCTATGGGAGATTCTGTGAAGGACTGGAGCTCGTAGGCAGCACCGCTGTCCACCTCCATGGACTTCCTGGAGAACAGCAGGCGGATGTCTCTATGAAGGTAGAGCTTTCCAGACTTTGAGCTCTGGAACCTGGTGGTGATGAGAAAGGAGAAGATGAGCATAGAAGGAAAAATGGGGTTTCACAAACTCAAAATTAAGACTTTTCAAGACCGTTATAAATTAATTTTAAGACCTGTATCATGACAGAAATATACAAAAGAAACAGTCATAACCCTCATAGTGCCAAGCTTTTTGCAATGAATGACTGTAGCATCGTGTGGGTTAGCAACAGAAGTGATCCAATGGTGAAAAGTCATCCATCAAACTGGTGAAAAATTTGCACTTAAACTATGATACTTTTTTGAGCTAGCCAGATTTTTCTTAGCTAGCTGGCTAGCTAGTTTATCTCCTCCCTCCGTTTTCACTGCAGGAACCAGAACCAATGCTATCTGCTAATAAAGCTTCAAATATACAGTTGCTAGCTAGCAACCTTTGCTAGCTAGCTAGCAAGGGTATATTAGCAACTAGTCACAAGTAGGCTCAACCTCTGAGTCAGAGGTTGAAGTGACTCAAACATTTACTTGACAGAAAAGGCCCACAAGAAAAATACCCTATGTAGAATACACAAGATTAAATAGTCCTGCCAGCACAAAATTTAAGACTCATGATTCACATATTTAAAGCCTACCTACCTTTGATAGTAATAATAATAATAATAATAATTTAAGACATTTTAAGGCCTTAATTAATACATGAGTTTAAGACTTTTCAAGGATGCTTGGACAGTCTGAAAAAAACAAAACAAGAAAGATGATTAACCAGTCCCAGACAGAAGTAGCCATGTCACCTCAGATGGATGAGGTAGCGCAGCGTGCGGCCTTGGCCCAGAATGAGGGGCTTCCTGTTGGTCTGATTGTTGGCATCGCGGCGAACGGGAACAGAAAAGGTTCTCTGGCGCAGGAAGGTCTGGTGTCCAGCTGGCATGGCTCTTAGGTCGTACATCACAACAAACATCTTCACCACTGTCTTGTTAGGGTTGAATAAGGTCTGAGGGACGGAACCAGACAGAACAGCGCGGTTTAAACAGACCACCCAGGTTTTCTCATGAAGATTAGATGTTAATGTAAACAATAGCAGGCGACACCAGAGAGATGGAAGAATAGATGCTGAATCCATATTGAACATCAAATGTTGTCGCCACATTCACTGACATTTTGTTGAGACATTTGCGAAAAAGCTCAACAAAACGAGCTGTTGTTTAGGGTATTTGTTTAAGCCCTGTGATCAGGTACTGAGACTGAGAAGCTTAAAATTAAATAAAAATATATTGTCCAAAAATAAGCAATTTATGTTTTTTTTTAAATACAGCCTTACATAATAATAAAAAACTAAATTATTCACCCTTTAATAATCTCTTGACAATACAAAACAGTGGAAATTTTATATCACACACTAAATTAAAGTTCAGCATATTTTGAGTCAGTAGTAAATTAGGGTAAATTTATTTTGATTTGCAGATTGTGTTGATTTTCTCAGTGATGATTGTTTCTAATTCTGCAATAAACACTGCTGAATACAAAAACGGTTTATTAAAATGAATGCTACAAACTTCCATATTTCTTTTATTTGAAATTTTAAGTTCAAAGACATACTTCTGTTCTATAAAATTATTTTGCCACTTGCAATATGTTGGCTATATGTGCAGATGCATTGGATTTACTGAGCATTGAACCTAACCTGGTTTACACTTTTCTGTGTCAGTGGACGACGCAATGTGCTCATCTTTCTTCTGTAACTAGAGTGTACAGAAGATATTTTAAATATAGAAATCTAGGAGCCAAATGGGAATTAAAATCCAAGGCCTTTGCAGTGCTTTCGAACCAGGATCTCATAAGATGAAATTTCCCATCTGGCCACTAGGTGACTCCAATTTCTGCTTAGCGGCTTGGCTTGATCTGCTCTTTGTTCATGCTGCAATGGAAATACTGCATTGACATAAATATTCTTGACATTTCTAAAACTGTGAAAAAGAAATTCCTAACCACTTGAATGGTTCCTGATGCAGGTACACGGTAGCCCCTTTTTCCCAGGGACTCCAGGTTAATCACACCCTGTGAGAGAACATAACGACAATCACGGTGTCACCAGCAGCCATCCCAAAGGAGCTCACACACACACTCACACAGGCGTACACGTACACACACACACACACACACACACACACACACTAAGGACAGTTTCATCTTCAGGCTCAGCCATGCAGGGTTTACTAAGAAAAAAAAAATTAAAAAAGGAATTTGGTTCAGGAGGAAATCTAGCTCACCATGTATGGGGAGGGAGCGTTGTCATCGGAGACGCTGTAGAATGACACGTCTACTGGCAGGGTCAGGTGACTTGGGCAGAAAGAGCCGCTGGCTCCCACCTCTGCTGTGAAACCTTCTACTGTCCCTAAAGGCTCAAGTCGATAGTTCAACACACACTCCTAGAGAAAAGTTAGATATCAAACAATAAAGATTATTAGATATTTTCCCCCAAAGGGGGAAAAAATAAATAAATCAACATTTGAGTCTAGAGTTTGTTCAGCATGGAAAATTTTTGGATTAGGGATGCAAACAATTAATCGACTTGCGATTAATTGTCGATTAATGGCTTATTCAATTAAAATTAGTTCTAATCAATTAACTATACGCAGCGACAACGTCTTAAACAAAATTACTGATTTGCTTTGAAGGCAAGAATGTACCACAGGATATTAGTGCTACTGTTCATAGAAAAAGAAAAAACAGGAGGAAATTTACACCAGAAAACAATAAAAAAATGAAGATATTTCTGAGCTATGCTAGAAAAAGAAACTCAGAAATTGAGAATAATCTCAGAGATATTCTAGAAAAAACATGGACATTTCTGAGTTTCAAGTTCTGGTTCATGAGTTCTAAAAATGTTGGACTTTCCAAACTCTGAAATTTTCCAGAAGTGGAACATTTTTGACTTTTCAAACTTAAAAATTTTGAAAAATTTTCTGTAGAAATTTTCTGAGATTAATATGAAAAAAATTCTCAGTTTTCTAGCAAACTTTTGACATTTCAAACTCTGAAATGCCCACCTTTTTTTCCTAGAAAATTGGTGAGGTTTTTTTTTTTTTGGCAGAAATTCTCTTGTCCTTTTATTCTTTACATACATGGCCCTAACACACCATATAAATGTGATGATGACAGAAAATCAGAGGGCAAATTGTAACATGATACAAAAAGGCATGATGCCAATAAGTACTGTTGATTTTGAGGGTTGTCAATATCTAATATTCAAGAAAACCACAATTTTCTGTTTATTCAGTCAGTATCTAACACAGAAGACACACACAAAAAAGTTCAAATATAATGTGCTTCTTTTTCAAAATTCACAATAAGAAAATAAAATGTATGTTTTGGAAAGACAAAACTCAGGTTTTCAAGAAAGTGGCCACTTAATCGTTAGCTGATTGAACAATCAATTTTAGTTCAACTCATTAATCAATAGCTTGCATCCCCATTTTTGACAGAAGAAGTCTGATGATGTGTTCTACCTCAAAGTTTCCCAGCAGGCTTAGACTGGCAGGAGGAGCGCTGGCGCTGAACAGTTGATGTGACTCATCAGTGTTCTCATCTCTCTTTGGACACACCCTAAAGGGTTAAAACCACACATGCTCGATCAACTTGTTCTTGAAGCGCTGATGTAACACAATGTCATTGTGCTCCAAGTGACAAGAGCCTCCTGGTATGTGTGTTAAACACCACCTGAGGCTCACCTATGTGTTTGCAAACAGCAGCGTTAGCCACCTGAACAACAAGGTCGACTTGTCCCACTCAGATCTTTAAATAGCGAAGAATTTCTAAGCAGGTCATCAGACGCAAGCATGATGGTTGGAGTGAACCTTCAGCCTGGATTTCTGAACTCCTCAAACATCTGCTTTCAAAAGAACAGCGCTGAGCTCCCACCCACAGCTTCTGTGTGGAGGCTGAGGCATGAATCCCTGTGTATATAAAGCCAACTTAGTTCTGACTGCCATTTACAGATGAATGCGTGCTATTGTAGCTTGAGCCACAGAGCAGCAAAGAAAAATTAGCTTTCCCTTCCATCCATAGACAGAAAAACATCAAAACACAACAATGTCTGACCGATGAAAGCGTTGGCGCTTTGGCTGGTTACGGACAGATAAGATTCTAATTTCAAATATACACTGAAGTGGCAAGAATGAATTAATCTGGGACTTCAAACTCTTTTTGCTCTGGTGTGGCAGATGAATTTTTAAAAACAAGAATTGGGTGCACGGTTTGAATGATGTGTGGCCACACTCTAAATCTCCAAAGCATCATACAACCAAACTAATATTTGCTTGACGTTTCCATATAAAGTTCCAGAGAAAACGCAAGTGATATTTGTCAACTTTTTCCATCAGAAATAGCAGAACTGGTTTAACGAGGTTTCTAGCTCAGACCAAATCATTCAGGAGTTCGTCATCGGGTTTTATAGTTTCTAAAACCAGCTTGAATACCAGTTTGTTTGGGATCACTGTTGAAACATCAAGTTGTGTCCCAAGTTTCAATCATGTAAATTTAGCTGAGAAAGGACTCGGCGAAATGGTTGCAAAGCGTATCATGCTATAAGTGTTTCATATCAGTCATTATTGATAAAATATTGATTAGTTTTTTGCTTTAGGTATCTAAAATGCTGCCACACTGGGGACCTCTTCTGTTTTATAGAGTTTCCTCTCAAGGTGTTGTACTCCTGTTCTCCTTTCACTCCAGGTTGTTTGTCATTTTTAAGCAGTTATGAGGAGCGGTGGTGAAACCTGAAACTGCTGCTGCGCAAGTTACTCAGGTTGTTGCTAGGTATTCAAATAATGAGTGAGTTAGTTGATGCCACCCAACTTCCTTAACTGGCCGTGAGAGTTTAAGTGGTTAAGGCCTTTCTTCTGCCTGAATCCCCCATTATACTATGTAGTTCAACAAAATTATTGAACATTCTACCAAAGGTATTTTCTATTGATACTGATCACTCGTCAGTCGGCATTTATTGTCAAGCCCCAATTTGAGATAAAATTAAGAATTGGGTTGGAATTTGTACCAGAATAGAGCATCAGCATGATGCAGCCACCACCATGCTTTGCAGTACAGTGTTCTCAGGCTTTGAACACCTACTCCAAACATATTACTAGTCTAACTAAAACTATCCATAACACATTAAGCTTCTCCCTGAATGCCATGTCACATTTGAGATTGTATGTACAGTATAATTTCTGAAATTAAGATTAAAAAGATTAAATCCACAATAAACTCAAACTTGTGCATGTTTTTAAAGTTCAGTTAATTTCTAAGTTGTACTAACAGGCCACAATGGACAAAAACAGTTGAAATGCATCAGAAAACCCCCCAAATAATGATATACTTCAAGCACTGTCCTTTAATAATTAAAAGGGAGAAATAAAGAGTAAGCCAGACTCCTTTTTTTCAAGTTCCAATATTTTCTACTCTGCATATCTACTGCATCTCTGGAGAAGATTGTAGTTATTAAAAGAGAACTGTTGGTTCAACTAAAATGCATAATTTAATAATAATAATAAAGTCAGTTATCTTAATGAACACAATTCAGTTCTTCCACCCACTCTCCTTTAGATCTCCCAACACTGCCTGATAGATAGAAGATGTCACTATGTTGTTCCATTTGGCAGCAAATTTCACATCTAACGCCCAGCTCCGAGAGCAATTTTTTAAGCATAAACCAGGGGAAAAACCCCCATAAAACAGAGCTGTCGTTGGAAAAAAATCAAAATACAGTCGGTTTCAAATTCGACATGCAAAGAATAAGTAACTGTAGCCTGCAGGAAGCTGACAGACGAAGAGGATAGCAGCTGTTATTACACCCACCCTGGATCAGTGACTTGAGCCTCATTCGACCTTGGCCTGGTGGACACACTGAGGTTTGCAACTACATTAAGAGAGATCCCAGGTGAGAAAATGCATACCTTTTCCCAGAGGCCCAAGGCAAACCCTTACAGCCAGTCAGAGAGATGTCCAGGTCAAAGTAACCTGTTTGATTTTTCCTCTGAGGAACCTGCAGCAGACACACAGAACATGATTAAACCAGAGCCGCCCACAGTTCCTTCTTGATAGTTAAATATCAAATTTTCATTACAAGAAGAAAGCAAATGTGATCTACAGTGGAGGTGTGTTGAAAACAAGCAGAAGCAATAGTTAAAATTAAACTACTTGAATAATATTAACACATGACTAAGTGTGAATTGGGATGTGTGAATGTGCGTCCGAGTTCACAGAAGTGTGACTGGATTGGAGAAAAACTAAATAAAAAAAACAACTACAAAATAAAAAAACAAAAGAAACGTAACGATAATTCCTATGACTGCTAAGAAAATTACTAGTGAAGTTATAATGATGGTCTCCAGAACATTTATTTGTTCTTTTCTCGTACACATAGGTGAATATTCAGGAAAAAACCCAGAGATGAAAATATAGATTTAAAAATTGTCTTTTGATGTCTAAATAAAAACTAAGTTATCAGAATAAAATTTGGTTATTAAAATAAATATTAAAAATATTTTAAAAACAAATATTTTTTTTATATAAAAATATTAGCTGGTTCTTTATTTTTTCCCAGTGTTGCTAAGAGCTAGTGTGAAAGGTCAATGGAGCCACTTGCGGCTATCAGCTCTGGTAGCCAACCCACTCTTGGCTGCTTACAAAGACAAGCTGCTCACTAAAACTGAATAAAATGTGTGATGGAAAGATTTATCAGTTTCAGAAATCTACATTTTTAATCGCTTTGTCTGTCTTGCAATTAATAACTAACCCATGCTTAGCCTGTGCATTAACTCATAACTTGGTAGCCCAGCAGCAAAAAAACCAAAACCACAACAAAAAAGAGACGGGTTGCTAATGTTTTAGTCTCTAAAAGACAAACATTCATTGTATTTTCACGGGTGGCTGTGCAGGGAGTCACGGTTTCTGCGGCTGATAACAAAGAGTGGCGACTGTGTTGTTCTAACAAAAAGCAACTGCGTGGACTCCCACGCTAACCGCTCTGCACGCCCGCATGTGAATGGTCTGACGTTCACTGTACACGAGTGGGCAGCCGCGTGTTTTCTTACGGGGCTGGAGAGCAGAGGCAGGCCGGTGCAGGGGTGGAAGGCCTTCGTTGCCGTGGCGTCCAGAGAGTGGCGATTCTGTTTCTTCCAGCTGTTGCAGGGACGCAGGGGGGAGGGGCTGTGAGGACGCTGCAGGACAGCGATGAAGAGAGGTGAGTGATGTAGAAAATGATATATTATGACATTTTGTAGAAGTAGAGAAAAAAAAAGTGTTGATGCACAAAATACAAAAAAAAAACTAAAGAAACTATGTTTTTTGGGTGTTCTCAATGATGAACACTTGTCATGGAAAAGTTAAAATCCAAAACTATTGCAGTTTTTAATAAGGTGATGGAATTACTACACAAACTGTATATTTTGTAAAACTCACTGATGGATGTGTGGGGAAGTATTTATAAAACATATATTAGATTTTTCTGTTACAGAAGACAGTTATTGGAGTAATTATTGGAAGTGGACACAGATCACACAAACCCAATATTTACAGTTAAACTTATTGAGACTTCATGAACTGACAAGAGTACAATATTTTTAAAATTTATGTACATGTGTATGTGTTGCGACAGACTGGCGACCTGTCCAGGGTGTACCCCGCCTCTCGCCCGGAACGTTAGCTGGAGATAGGCACCAGCACCCCTCCCGACCCCACTGAGGGACAAGGGTGTTCAGAAAATGGATGGATGGATGGATGGATGGATGTGTATGTGTATTGTTTTGTGTATTTCAAATATGTCTGCAATAGTCTTCTGAATTGAATAGTCAATGTTCATTTTACGAAGGGGGGAAAATTTTCAGAAAAAGTTTTCACTTCTTTCTGCTCCTTTTCATGCATGATTTGTTTTAGTCATTACATGAACTATATATATCTATTATTGAGTGAATCATTCTAGATATCTACAGTTCTAGAACGACCCACCTACAATAAGGTGACCAATCTGGATCAGTTTGGGATGGCTGCAGGATTATTTCATTCATAAAAGGATTCTATACAGAATCACAAATACTAATGTATTCGGTATTAAGGTTATAATACCAGTTTTAGGTTAGCCTTGCTGTTTTTTGTTTAAAGTCTTCTTTTCTTGCCAGTCACATCAATCTACAGAAAAATTGGTTTCTGAATCGAAAATAGTTTCCGAATCAAATCTCGACTCTGAAAATCGGAATTGAATCTCTAGACATTGAAAGTTTTGCATATTTAAAATGGAGCTGAACCAAAATTATCTTACGAGGATTGAGGGTGAAGGAGTCATTTCTGGACTGGACGCGAAGGAGCCACACTCTGAGGGCGCCTGGTTCTCGTCCCACGGAGCAGACGCCTGAGCCGGCACGCCGTTCTGGTGCAGAATCTGAGGCTTGCCGTCGTCATGGAGTCTGTAACAGTTTGTGGCTGGGCTGGTGCTGTGGTTGTTCCAGCTGAACATCTGGGTGTTCCTTGGTTTGTTCTCCAGGACGGGGGAGGTAGGCGAGGTGTCATGGCTGCTGGGTGTCCTGACTGGGAGCCTTTCCTGCGGGGAAGCTCGTAAACGGCAGGGGACCCGGGCGTCGGCCTGGCCGTTGAGTGAGGTCTCTTCAAGTGTAAACTGAGCACCGTTTTGGGCCCGCGGAGAGCGGCGTTCAGCCCACGGTCCGCCTCGGGGCTTGTCTGTGCAAACGGGCGAATGCGAGGCGGTGTTGTGCGTGCCGTCTCTTTGAGGTTCGTGGCTGGGTACATGGCCGTTAGCGTAGCCGTTGCTGGCTGGTGGGGGGTGCGAGTACGTGCGCACGGTGTGTGTGATTGTGGTCGTGTGCACGTGGTGGTGCAGCGGGCTGGTGCTGCGGCTGTGCCGGGGGGACGAAGGCGGGACGGCCAGCCTCTCCTGGATGAGCCTGGTGATGTCTTGCACCGCCTGGGCGATGAGCGAGCTGTCCCGATCGTTCTCCTTGTCTCTGTCCGTCACTTCTCCGTTCCACTCCTCCGCCTCGGTCATCTTCAGTTTCCTGCAGGCGGCGGGTTTCGGGGAGGAGCTCTCCCGCTTGACAAAACGCAATGTCTCTGTCACAGGAGTGCTGAACGGTGCGGGCTTAGCTCGTCCCACTGACTCGTAAGGGCGCGTCTCGGGTTCTTTGGTCTTACCGGTGGCTTTGTCGTCGTGGTTGCTGCCCCACATGGCTTTGTGAGGGCTGTCGGTGGCGAACAGGCCTGGGGGAAGTGGCGGTGCCGTCGGGTCACAGAAGTTGAGCCTTTGTGCGATTCGAGCTATGACTTCCTGTCGCTCCTGCAGCAGGGAGCCAATGAGGGGATTGGTTTCGCTTCCAGAAGGCCTCGGGGAGGGGCACCGGGACGACTCGGCCATGGACAAGTTCTTGAAACTTCTCAGAGGCTCCGGGATGGGAGCCTTGGACTGGTCGGTGTTGCTGGTGCCACAGGTGTAGTCGTCCACTGGGGTGGAGTCAGATGAACCGTTGAGCGCTGTGTACAACCACTTCCCCGCTTTACCCGAGGGAAGCGGGGAGGGGGAGTTGGAGCGTGAAGGCGTGGGGGAGCGGGCGGGTCGGTAGAAGAGTGGTGAGCCCTGGCGCTGGGGGATGTTGACCTGTGGGAGCTCTCCGTTGTGAAACGTGTGGTTCTCTCCAGGCTCCTGGCTCTTCTTGCTGTACGGATGTGACACGGCGGTGTGAGGAAGGCTGTTGATCGGGATGTTGTTGATGGGCAGATTAGGGATGGGTAGTCCGTTGAGTAGAAGGCTAGACGTGGAGTTGGAGCTCTTGCCGTACATGTTGGAGTTGGGATGGAGGCCGTCTTTGCCAGGCTCCTGGCTCTTCTTCAGAGTGGGCAGGCCACCGTGGCTGCCAAGGGTGGGGCTGAGGCTGGGGGTCTTGCTGTAGATGGGAGGCAGGCCGGTGTGGATGCTACAGGCCAGGGTGGGGTAGGTGGGCTGGCGGGGGAGCGACTGGACACGGACCTGCAGGGCGACGCTCTGGGAGACGTTGGGGACGGGGAATATGTGCTCAGACGGCGGCTGGGAAAACTGCCACACCAGATCTTCGTCAGCTGCGCTGATCCTGTTGAACAGAGAGGATGAGAGTTAATACTACAGAGAATTAGAAGATCAGAGAAATGTTCATCTCAGGAATTCAACTTCATGTCATGCAGGTTCTGAACAGAGTTGCACACATTTATTGCAGTTCATTGTGATGATTTTGTCTAGAAGCTCATGAAGCCTTTTTTCTTATCTTAAGCATCACTCAAAATTTTTGAGAAACTTAATGATGGGTCTTTATCAGCTGTAATAAAGCAAAATGAACATTTAATACTTAAAAACATATCACTAAGTTATGTATGTATTCACTCTTTGAGCTATAATAAATTATAATATTCTACTTCACTGAGAAGGACCTTATGTTGTGAATTTCTAAATTTAAAACTGATTCGTAGACTTCAGATTTCAAACGTAGCTCTAGCTCATTTGCTTTAGCCTTAGCAGCGTTGGTTTGACAGCGGGACTGAAAAGCCCAGTCCCACCACCAGTGTCAGAGTGTCGTGTCTGACCTGTACAGGATGTTCCTGGGGACGATGCCATGGGAGGCGCTGAGCCAGGCGCTGAGCTGGGAGAAAAAGACGTAGGATCGTACAGCCAGCAGCAGAGTTTTCTCTTCAATGAAACGATCGCCGCTTCTATTAGGAAAACACAGTTAAAAAGGGGGGTTGGAAATGTGCCAGTGTGTCAGGTTAATGAGAAAATGGTCATGGGATGTGTGTCTTATAATTTTTTTTTTTCCTTTAACAAGAATGTCCCCCCATTTGTGCGCGCGTGTGTTAGTAGGAAAGTGGGCCAATCTGTAAAGGCCAATTATCCCACTTTGCAACTCCCACACGTGCCAAAAAAAATATCTTCCTTTTGAAGCTTTTTATGCTGAAGAAATAATCTCTAAAAAAATTAAAAAAGGAAAAGAGTGTTCACAGTTTTTAGTCAAAAATGCTGAGGTGAACATTTTTTTGTTTTTAGGGGCCGTCATCTCCAACTCCAGACCAAAAACACAACTTGAGAGCAACAACCTCTAGCAGCAGTAATAAGTGCCCTGCCATGCCACCAAAATCTGCTCTCGAACACAACATAAAGGTTGTCGCGCTGCCTCCGAACTCCCCAGCTCCCAATTCAATCAAATATCTGTGGGATGCGCAGGAATAAGTCCCATCCATGCGGCACGAACGACCCAAAGGATGAGCAGCCGATTCCCCGGCGGCGGCAAATCAAATCCCACCCCTCCGTCCTGCTTTGAAGGAATACAGATTCAGAGCTGGCTTCGATTATTTATAGTGCCTTGCAAAAGTTTTCATATCCCAGAGACATTTTCACATTTTGCCACATTATAACAAACCTCAATGTATTCCAGTGAGAGTTTGTGTAATAGAAACAAAGTATGAAGTGTTACGTCTAGAAAGAAAATGCATAATACCACAAGGATTAGCATTTCAAAGATGTCAAAAAAGCCATAAATATAAATAAAAAGGGTCAATGGCACTTCAAACAAATTGCTAAGGACCCTTAAAAGATCAACTAAAAATAATCAGTAGTCCTATTTCAGGATTTTAGTTTTTAGTTTTCTAGACAAATTTAGCAAAAATAACTAAATTCCACTATGGAGTTTTGTTCCACGAATAACAAAGAAACATAATGGACTAAGCAGGACCTAAAAACAGATCCCACCTGTAAAATTAACAAACCTCAACAAAAGGAGCCAAACAACCTGAATCCCCAGCAACTCTCCGCTGAATTTGGTAACTCCATATCAAGTTTTCATGGAGTTAAGGGATGTAAAAGGCAGACCGGTCTAAAGACCAGCATTTTTATCACAGTTCCCTGGTGGCTGAAAGAATGAATTGGCTAGAGGTTTGGAGATGTTGATTAAACAACCGCAGTTACTTTTTGTTTTATTTTCTCCCATTTTGAAAAGGCATTGTGTACTATGTCTAATATATATATGTTAGATTTGCCACCATTAAAAAATAAGACTTTGTAATTAAAGTTATAATGAATGGTTAAAAGGTCAAAAGTTGAAGAAACAGGAAAAAAAACAAAAAAAAACAAAAAACAAGGTGTTGATGCAGTTAGTGGATGCACAGTATATGGGACTTTTCTTGCACAGTTCATTAACTCATTCAACTTTGGGTGTGTGTGGCTTACTGTCTTGGAACAGCCTGTAGGGTCCACCTCTCCAACAGCAAAGCATCTTGTTTGATGACTGGGTCACTGATTGGGTCGCTTGGGGGACACTCATCACCATAGCAACAGTCTGGCAACAGCATGACCTCGATCATGATAGGGATGTTGTTTCTCCAAAGCAGGATCACCTCTGAACGTGTTCGCCTGGCTTGTCGGCACTGGGGGACACACAGGCAGAGGAGGAAGGTTAGCGCTCATTAGTAAATGTCAAGTTTGGGGTGGGGGAGCAGATGGGGCTTCTGGGAAATTCACTCACATCTGAAAGAAAGTGTTATGTTTAAAAATAAGTTCCAGTTTTCCACTCAGTAATACAACATAATGGCTATGATGGTTTGGTGGCGATACTGGATTTTTTTTTTTTTTTAAGACGTTTCTCTTCAATGAAACAATAGCCTTTATCTAGATTTACTAAAACCATAGTTCACATTTACAGTTTTGTTACACATAAATATTACATGTTATAGACTTATCATACCAGAGTTCTCAGTCGTTGATGCTCATTTTAAATATATTGAAAATGTACAATTCCCCGTGAATTTAAGGCAGAACTGACTATGTTTGGGAGGCTTTAAATATGGAGCCCAGAAAAAAAAAGAAAATACAAAAGAAATGATTGATTTTAACAACATTTTTCAATGAATCATCACAACACCAGAGTTTTACACCCCAAGAAACATTCACATGAACAGAGCTAAACATTTACCTTTGGCCACAGAAAACACAACATTGTGAAAACAATGCAAAGGAAAATCCAGTCACGTTTTTCATCATTGAAAAAAGAAGAAAAAAACCCCCCCAGAAACTCTTTTATTCTATTTTTAACCATCCAAGCTGTCAACTTTTTCCTCTGCAACATTGTTTAGCTTATTTCTTCTGCTTGTATAAAATAAATTTTTGCTTGTCCCATCAAAACATTTAACAATTTTCACTTAGTAGCTTCTTTTTTGTCTAGCCTGCACCAAATATAAAAACCACTGGAGACTAATGAACCCCACATTTTTTTTAACATCATGCAACAAAATAAACAATAGTGTAAGATTTTTTAATTTAAGAAAGAGCAAAAGGAAAGAAAGAATGAAGGGAAGACAAAGACAAAGAGAAAAACAGATAAAAAGAAATACAGAAAGAAAGAAAAGGAAACCAAATTGTGGTACAACAACAAAAGAAGGAAGAAGACAAGAAGAAGAGGAGGAATAAAAGTGTGGACAGAAGGAAAGATGAAAAAGTGCAGACGCAATGAAAAAAATGAAGTAAATGACTCATGGAACAAAGAAAGGAGGTAGTGACATAGGAAGGCAGGACAGAGGTAAGGAAGTGCACAAGAAAAACAAAAATAAAAGAAATAAGGAAGTATGGAAGTAGAAGAGATTTGTATACATGGAATAGAGAACAAATTTTGGAAAGAATATGTTTCTCCATACTATCCAGACCCAGAAAATACTGAAATGCTGAAAAAAACAGTAGTGTGGGAAACCTTAATATATAAACAAACAGGAAGGCTTTTCCAAGGTAAAATGTGTGTGTGTGTGTGTGTGTGCGCGCGCGCGTTGTATTGGCACCTGAGGCAGTTTGTCGCTGCATTCATGCTTGTGGAGAGGAGGCATGCCTGACTGAGCCGGGGGACAGTGCAGCCCCTCAGTCCTGCCTTTCACCGAATACTCCGGTGTCCTTCCCTCTGTGATCAGCAAGGTCAGGAACACCAGGAACTCCTCGGCATCGTACTCGAAAAACTCCTCTGTCGCATCTAAGGCAGAAGAAGAACAAAACAGAGGCAGAAGGTAAGCGTAATCACAAAAGAAGCAAACATTGAGCAGGGAAACAGCTGGAGGAAAGCAGATAACTGTTAGCCTATTCAGCGCATGATTCTGGGGTATTAAAAAAAAAAAAAAGAATTCCCTTAGCAACGACAGACATCCACCCGTATTTTGTTTTTGCTCAGATGGATGGGGTCATTTGACTGAACGAATCCTGTTTGGGGAAGGGGTGTGGGGGAAGGCAGAGCATGACACAACTTTTCCAGTTTGTCTGCCGTAAAGGGAACATATTTTAAGGGCTGTCAGCTGAGCCGTGGGGAGAAGCCACACTTCACCTCTTCTCTTACACAGAGAGAGAACAAAAAGGCATAAGAACAAGCAGAACTTCATTGACTTCATTCATGCTCATCGGATGACATTCACAAAACCACATATAAGCGGAGACGAGAGGACAGAATAAAGGAGGGTGTGCTACACCTCCCTGTAATGTGCGTGGGACAGAATGAAGCTTTCTGTGGCGAAAAAGATTCTGTTCCTCCACAACTTTGTTGGTCAGCAAATGTTTGCTTTCACAGACTGCAGACTTGCGATGTTTTGCAGCCGTGACTGTGCGCATTAAAAGTTAAACATGAGAAATCAAATGCCGGCTGGAATAGTTCATACCATGTCTGGCTCTGACGGGGACTGTTTGGTTGGAGAATAAAAAATAAAAAATAAAAAAAAAGATTATTTTCCTAATGAGTTAAAGAAGCATACCCCGAGCAGGCTAAAAACTCTCTTCAGTGTAGATGCAAGTGAAGATTACGGTTCTAAGAGTCAGCCATTTTCAGCATGAGTAAGGCGTTTCAGAGAAGCTCAGAGGAATTACAGAGTTACTGTAACGGAGCTCAGCTAAAACTCATTTGAAGTTTTTTATTTTTTTTTTTTAGCTCAAATGACATAGCTAAAACTATGTCGTCTAAGGAGTTCTGGGCAAAACATATTTACAGACAAAAGGTTTTTCCATCTTAAATGCCAAATGCACATTTTTTGTGTAATTTTGGCTTAGTTATTGCTCTGTTCTCTCCGAAAATGACCTCATCTTTTAGCCTTCATACAATTGATCGATTACTAAATTAGTTAATGATCATTTCATTAATCAATTCATTGTTATTAATCTGGTTAAATGTTTCTGCCATGCATGAATGTTATTCCTTCTTAAAATTGGGTGCTCTTAGACTAAACGCTTATAAAACCAAAGGTCAACTCTCAGCGTCAACATCTGATCAGTTTATATGTATAAATATAATAAAACCCTGTTATGTCCATTATAATTGATGCATAGATCCCAGGCAAGTATTTTCGACAATTATAGGGACTGTTTTTACATGTCACTTCCTTCACTCCTCCAGAGGAAACTCCCTGAATCCCAGAGGAGGTCAGGTGATTCACAGCAGCACAGAAGGAAAAAAAAAAGAAGAAAATCACAGCTTTCTCTCTCTTGACAGCACACTGATGTGCAGAGGATCCCTGCTTGTAACCTTGAAGCTTCTAAATATTTGATTCAGTGTCAACCTGAAGTAAAATGCAGATGGAAACTCTTTATTTATTTTTTTTGATTAACATCCCATGTCCACACAAGGACAGAGGTGAAGAAGACACACACACATACACACACTCCATAAGAGCTAGGCTTGCTAAACCAGAATCTCCCTCAGCTGGCTCTGCAGAAGTGTATGCGAGTATCGCTCTCAGCCAGCCAGTCACGCACATCCCTCCAAGGGAACTCCTCCTACACGGCTCTGGGCTGCTGCTGCTGCATGTGGAAAGAGACGGTCCGATACAAAACGTGAAGGAAGGAGGGGATGGGGGGAGGACGAGGGTGGTGAAGGGGTCTGTTAGCCAGCTGCAGGCTAAATAAATGCAGGAGGATAAGGAAAGAAAGAGAGTGAGAGAGAAAGAGAGGGAGAGAGAAGAAGAGAGATGGGCTATATCCTGAGACAATCCCCTTTTTCTTCATGGGCTGAAATCATAAAGGTCTGAACAAAAGAAGCCAGGAAACAGCAGCAGGAGTGCAGGATATATGACAACGGTCAACATTCAAGGTCACAGTATAGATTGTATTTACACACACACACTGGATATAGTGTGCTCTAACACGGTCATAAACAACTACAGTTTCATGCCCTCATATTAGAAAAAAACCTCCTGCTCCACAGATTCAGTTTAAAGGCAACATTGTGATGGAGGCCGAGTCAAAGGAACAGGAAGTTGGTGGAATAAGTTAGTCTGAGGGTGTTTTGACACCAGATAGTTGGGTAGACTGGGTTTGATTGGGGACCAAAATTGCAACAAACTAACTGAAAAACCTCTTAACCTCCTCGCCTGTGGTGGTGCTGCACCAAGAACCACTGAAGGAAATGACACAAAAACCTCAGAAGAAGAAATGAGTACAACCTCCTTCATACAATGTAAACAAAGATGGAGTTGCATCAGTGAAGGATTTCTCTTTTGTCTTTGGCAAAAGACCACGAGCCATTTAGGTTCTTGCTTTGTTTTGGTTTGTGTTTGCCCAGCACGCTTTGTGCTACAGTCCGTTTCTTGCTTTTGGAGCGGTCTCTGGTCCGTTTCGCATTCACATACGAGTTTGAGCTGCGCCAAAATTAATTTTAATCGAAAAGAGACATATGTTTTTAGACGAGCCAAAGTTCAATTGTGTATTTACACCTCCAAAAACAAACCGGACTTTCTCGGCAAAAACTAAAGTTTGATTAAAGCGGACTAAACAGGACTGGTGTGAATGCACTCTAAGAAGACTGGAGGAAGCTAAGGCTAACAGACAGCCTCCGAGGGCTGGTATGCAAACCATATCCTCTGATGAAAACATACACAGACCCTCAATTCATATGTCCACACCGGGTGTCAGATTGCTTAGAAAGCAATACATAAGGCCTGCTATAGGTCACATGGCAAAGTCACACATATGTACTCCCATCAACTACCAGCACATCAGTGACAAATAATGCCATCAAAGGAAAATAAATTAAAAAAAAGAAACATACAATGAAACGCACACATGCAGTGGTGGACAAAGGCCTACTGATGCTGGTTTTACTTAAGAGGCCCGGGACGCTCAGATCAGAGCTGTCATTCATTAAGGCATTGTGCCTGTGCAGAGCATTCCTATGTGGCCTACATACTCACAACACAAAAGAACTGTCTCAATAAGATTTAAAGGAGATCGTGATGCAGAACAGCACAACAAAGCCAAGATGGAGGAAATCTGCATTTCTGCTTTACCCACTACCAAGAAGTGCAATTTCTCTGCACTGTTGCATTGTTGAATAAAGATTAACACTTGTAATTTATCACGGGCTTGACAGCAGGCTTGCTACTGCATGATTTAGTCCAAGTAATTAACCAGCTAATCACAGGTACAAAACTCTGGTATTAATGCGTGTCATACATTGGGTAACAGGTCAGGTTAATACTCTGGTATCTCATTATTGGACCATTTTGATCTGCTACTTAGTACATCTGAGGGTTCTGAAGATCAGTCGGCTGAGCACACATGTGCATGGTCGTCCATGCGCCTCCCTCTGCGTCCTTGAGCTAAAAGATCACCACAGAGTCATGTGGGATGGAAAAAGGCCTCCAGGGCTAGAGCAGAGAGGTCAGCCTTGATGGCTAAACAAGCTCTTTCTTCAAAGTAAACATGCCGACATTCATGTTTATATAATTCTTCCCTGCTAAGAACTATTAGATGGTAAATAAAAAAAAGTCTGACATGTTAGTGTTTTGGCTGTTAATGATATTCTCAGTCTTACATAATGCACTTGTGTTGATGTACGGTAAGATTGCAGTGCCACATTTGATACAGTGGGTCATAATGTGATTGTACAGAACATTTTTCAGAGGAAGGAACAGCTGTAGGCTTTTGTAAATCAGATAGATGGACAGATTCTAGTTTATTCATGTTAATAATGAATCTTCCTCAAAAACTGGAGTTGGTTATGGAGTTCCACAGAGTCTGATGCTTGGACCACTTCTGTTTCCATATTTCCATATTTATTATGAGTGATGACAGGCTACACCAATAAAATACTATATAAGGAGATCTTAAAACGTGTAAAAGTTTTCCTACTCCTGAATTTGGACAAGATATGAACTACTGTTTTTGGTTCTGAACGCCATCTATTCCATTGGTCAGAGGGGAAAAACCTTGTGTTATTTCTGAATAGTTTTAGAACATCTTTGAACTCTTACAAAGAATTTTCAAAGATTGTTTTCTGTCGTTAATACAATATTTCCAAAATTAGGAACATCTTACTGTACCATTGTCCAGTGGATAATGATACAGAATTAGGAACATCATGTTCTTCTAAGGTTTGAAGTTCCAAATGACCAAGCGCCATCTTGTTTTGACCAACTAATATGCCACTAACTTAGAAACACCAGCTTCCGAAAGTTTATCAAGTGGAACGTATACCTTTAGGTACTCTGATAACGGCCAACACTGTTGGAGGGCTGGCTGAACCAAGTGCCTTTTTTGTCAAATTCTCCTGAAGTTACAGTTAAGAACCATGCCTTTCATTTTCTTTTTGGTAAGTACTCAATTCCAACACCATCAGTGTTTGTGTCATTTCCTGTTCTCTCAAACTCCTCTAGATCCAATTTCCTGGTTTCCCTCTATAGACAACATTTTATTTAGTGGCCTGAATTTGATTTGTCTGAACATAGGTTTAACTGAGTTTGAATTAAGGCCATTTGTTTTTAGTTAAAATAGTAATGACATTTGTTGGTATCAGGTATAAAGTCAAGTGAACTAAACTGTGTGCTGTACACATACTTGTGACGAGATCCTTGAACAAGCCAGCGATTACGTTTCACCGAATGCATGTAGCTGGGATATGTTTTTACACTTAATATCAGGGAGTGCTGTTGCTTTAACAGAAAGACAGATGGGAAGACAGAAGGAGGTGATCGAGTTACACACATTCAGATATGATGACCCATTAATCCCAGCACTGTGGCCACACAATCACTGCCTGTTTCTCCTCTTTCTATGGCAAAGGCCTGCTGTATTCTCCACACATACAAATGTTCTCTTACACACTCTGGCAGCTAATTTGAATGCAGTATAAGTATCCATATGGCTACCACTCCCATCTCCCTTTGTCCTATGTTCAGCCAGCACAAAGTGCTCTTAGTTATTTGAACAGCATTATGTTTTAATTATGATTGCTATGAATATTCAACAATGATCCTTGCTTTAATGAAAAATCTGTATTAATCAGCTTTGATAATAAAATGTCAGAATGACAAACACTACATATACCTACAAATGCTCTGTTTCACCCATATGACTGGCCTAAAAATTAATCCCTCAGATCAGAAACAAATAGGTCAAACATCACATTTTTGATGAGGCCAGACAACAGATGAATTTACAAACTGTTAGAAATCATCTATTGCCAAGACTAAGTTCAACATGTTTGAGATCATCGTCCCTTTAGAACACAATTGCGCTCAAATTTCAACTATCTAACCCAAACACTTCCCTCTGACGAAAGAACAAATTGTTCAGGATGTTCATAATCTAGAAACCACCAAGGCTTAAGAAGTTCATCATGAACTGGGACATGCAAGAACACCAGGAGCATTCTTTTTAATATTACTGTGGACTACAATGGCCTAATGTTACTGAAGAAATGGTTTCTGGTCAAACAAGGAGTAGTGAGCCGTCTATCACAATGACTAAAGATCAGAGGAGTCAAATGCTTCATTTCCACTGAGAGGTACTGTACGGGTCACTACACTATTTTGTAGGTTTCTAATGTAGAAGTAGGCTACACAACCAACCCGTACCGCATAGATTACCCGTACCTGTAGATCCAATTCAATTCAATTCAGATTTATTTGTATTCGAAATAGGTAATTGGTTTTACAGCAAGAATAAAAAAAGACAAAGTCCCAATAAAAAGACAAGGGTTAAAAAATAAAATAAAAATAAATAAAAAAACAACAAAACATACCAGAGGGACATGAAATGCAAATCAATGCATAATGGAAAGAGTACAACAGTGTATGTCATTATCGATTGACAGGTGTGGCAAACATTAAATCAGGTGCGAGTCCCCCTACCTTGTCCTGCATTAAAAAGAGATATTGTTGCAGGAACAAACATACTAGTGCGTCACGTTTGTCATCTGGCAATTGAAATGCTCTCCTGAATACTATAAAATTGCATACCACATCAACCTCTGCTGTACCACTTGATGGAAACGAGGCAAATGTGAGGTTGTCCACTGTATCAACTGTGAAGTTTGGGGGTGGTAGCATTGTGTCTGTTTTGAGCCTGTATGCATAATTTGGAACCTGTATGAGATTAAGAAAATTCAAAATTAATCTGAGAGTATATCAAAGTGTATGTCAACTTCTCATTAGAACTACATATTTTTATTCTTCTTAGCCAATGTTCAAACTTTATGTTTCCTGTTGTCACTTTGTTACTTAAGCAGATTGGTTCCTTAAAAGCAAACAGGAAGCAGACCCAGTGGTTTCAACAGAGAGACAGGAAATCTGATATTTCTACTAAGCTATTTATTACTATTTATTCCTGTATAAGTTTAAATCAATTTGAGAACTACTACCACAGCTCGACCTGTCTTTATCTAAAGCACATATTTCTAACAGTAAAATCAATTTTAACAGCAAAAGGGAAGCAATATTAAGTATTTTAGGAGTTACAGTCTGATGTGCTTTGCTGTACTGTACCCAAACCAGTTGAGAAACAAGATAATGAATAACTCACCACATCAATAGATGAGCTCCACTTGAGCAATACATTAATACTTTAACTGCTCTGGTGAGACTTAGTCAATTTTTTTTTCGAGATGATTAAATAATTAAACTGAGAACAAACAGCTGCAACTTATTTTCTTAGGAAAGAGTGCTTTACAGACTTAAAATGTCAACTTCGTATTGAAGATCTTTTGAGGTCCTAAGCTGATATGAATAGGGCATTTGATTTCTTGGGGCAGCCTGCAGGCTTTAGATAACCAGTGAGCTGAAAGGCTGCGTATTAAAGCAATCTCCAGGCAGCAGTCTGCTGGGCTCGATGAGGTGTGTCAACCTGACACACACACACACACACACACACACACACACACACACACACACACACACACACTGACATCGGCAGTCTTTGAACAGAACCAACATTTGTGAAGGTTGCTGCAAATTTGGCATTATGACCAAACCTGGTGACAGATGATCTTAATGCAACTCTAAATAAAAGGTGACCTTTTTTGGGCAGATTTCAATTCATACCTCTATAGCAAAAATCACAATTTCATAATTTACGGTGTACTGTATTTTTCTGTGTAACTTCACTCGAAAATATTCACAGAAAATTCACCTACTTTCACACAGAGCATATCTAAAATAGTCAAAAGAAAATGTGCTTAGCAATCTGAAATACTAAGGTGCAATTTTACTTGACATGCTATTGGTTGGCACCTGGGGCGGGCCAATCCAAGAGTGGCATTGATTTTCTCCGATTGGCTCTACCACCAAGATCAAATATAGGAAAAACCGTGGATGTTTTGGTTTCTGCTGTTGTGCCAAGACCGTTTACACTGAGCACATTAATGCATATTAATCTGGCGTTTGACCTATTCAAATAGACAGTCATAAGTGTTTTTAGAGGGGATCTCCAGGATTGACTCATTGTAGCTACTCAGTGGCAGTTGTGGTAATGCTAAATGTCCTTTCTACAGCCCCCAGTGAAATAAGTATGTTAACAAGTTTGTGGCTCCCATTTTCTGCAGTGTGCTGTTCCCCCGATTTCAAAGTATATGTTGTTATAATTAAATGTTTAATGAATTTTAATACCTTCCAGCAAGACAAGTTAACAAAAGCTGAATACTGTTCCTATAATGCAGGAAATGTTATCTGTGTAAAACTATAAAAAAAAAAAAATAGCTGAAAACACAAGTTACTTCCTAATGTGCTGACCCTGAAGAGGCTTTCTGCATGATTGTTATTAAAATCTAACTCTTTCATATGCAAGATCAAAGTTTTTCCTGAAGCACAGCCCAGACAACTAATTTACTATTCCAGAGAGACTCTAAAATTCACCCCAAGGCAGGGCGTTGGACTGTTCCTCAATTGAGTTAGTCTGTAAGGGAAATGGTGCCTCCGGAGCCTGATGCAGCCTTCTGCTATCAATTAAATGCCTCCCATCCACTGAAACATTACAGCTTTTAAAAAAGTAAATGTTCTCCACTCAATGTCTTCAGCATCTTAAGCACTTTACTGCCAAGAGTTTTCTGTAGTCTTTGTGGTCTCTTTTCCATACCCAATCCTTGTGTTTTTACTTTGTATTGTGATTATTTTTGTTCAGTTCTTATGTTATTATAGTTGTGACAAATTTTTATATCATCTATTAGTCATATTTGGTTGTTTATAAAATATTCAACTAGACTTTCCCTCATAAGACCATGAAAGCACCTTTAAAGGTATCCAAATGCACTAATGGCCAAGCAGGTGTAAGCATGATGAGTAAGCGTTTCTGCCACCATGTGAAATGTCTTTTTTGCTCTGTGGTCAGCTCTGCAGCAAGACAAGAGTATTTTCAGACCCCAGATGGTCCTCCGGGCAAGTTCTGGACTCAAATGATGTCATCGCAGATAACTAATGCATAACAACTCCATCTGGAACAAAAAAAAACAAACAAAATAAACAAGTACAGAGACAAATATCCGTTCTTTGTACAAATGCAGGTACTCAGCATACTAACATGCTCACTCCTGCAACATATTTTGCTCTGAAATCAACGATCCACAATTGTAACGCCAGCATTCCAAACTAGCAAATGGTGAGGCAACACTAGAGGATGTTTATCAACTACAAACTAACTCAGAAATGGGATTTGTATTTTTTATCCGCAGCAAGTTACTCTGTATGGAATATTAAGAAATGCACCAATGACCAATACTTGATTTTATTTTAGTCTTGCCTGCCTATTTCAATTTTAACTGATTAACTTTTTTTTCCCACATAAGTCAATGTGTGACAGGTTATTTGATAAAGTTAGTAGTTTTGAATCAAACAAAGAATGAAGGAATTGTTATTATTATGTAATTTATACGTCAAAATCTTTTGTCACTAATAATTGTCTAAGTTTTTTTTTTTTTTTTTACCATAAAACTCAAAAATAATGAGCTGGTTGGGATGTTTATAGACCAAAATAGGCAGTTGTTCCTAGTTTTGGTGAATTTAATTAAAAGGGGCAAAATTATTTTTTGTTTAGTATTTGTCTCCGTTACATAAGAAGCCAATGACCCAAGTCTGACCGATTGTTAACTTTTAGAGTTGAATGTTTTTAGAGAAGTACTGCTGTCAAAGATTAGCTTGTTCCCCAAACTGTGTTGAGAAGCTGACAGATCTAATCTGTCAGGAATCTGACAAGACCACATGTCTCTTTAGAAAGCTTGAGCTTCTGTTGTCAGTGACAGTCCTACGACTACGAGAGCTTTGTGTTCTGAACTTAATGTGTTGGAAAATGTGTTCAGACAGGCGAGCAATCCCCTCTAGATTGGATAACTGGATTTATGTTAATTAGGTAGATCTGATCCTTTTTTTACATTAAGCAGATGGTCATCAGCGAATAAGGCTTGAGCTAGTTACTGGTACAAAGGCATGATGTTCCTACAGTTCAAGAAGATGCCAGAAAAATTGCTAGAGTGAGTTTTCTTCAGCTGTATGAAGTACATTCCATGATAATTTGCTACACACTGCCCATCAGCTGGCTTAAAAATACATGCTATATTTTTTCTTTTGTTAGACAAAACAAATTTGCCTGTTTGGAATTAGAGTTAGGATTTGAAAATGTCTATAAAATTAAACAGGCTTTATTTCTTACATTTACTTATGAATACATGTTAGGGCAAAACAATATTACAAAAGAAACTGCAATGGTGATATGAAGGATTTTTCTTGAGTCCATCCATCCATAGCATTTTGGACACCTGAGATGTGGAAAATTATTGTCAGTGACACTGAGTATGTTGACATGTAAAATGTTTGTCATTTAGAAGATGTCATTCAACGATTATTGCACTCTAGGGTTTTCTTTACTTGTAATTGATGATGGCGCACTGCCACAGCAAAATAAAAACTACCACATCTCTAGAATTTATATTTGTGCACTTATACTAACCATAACCAATTGATCGGAACGATAATGCATTGAGGATATATTTGCAATATATTGTGCAGCACAAGTACCATTTATAGCCATTATTTTAACTGTGATTTTGTCTGTTTTGATCAAAGGTAATAAGATCATGTTGGAACTGATATACGTCGACTCATATTATATAATCACGCTATTATCGTGGTCCATGCCTAATTACAATTAATCTTGAGCAATGCAATATCAACAAACAGCAGCACATTCTGTTCCAGTTCTCAAAAAGTTGCTAGGAATGGTGAAACAGATACATGACATCACTATTCACACTCTCCTCCTGATGGATCAATGACGGACGGCTGACCAGGGAAGAAGGGGCGGAAGAATGAGTGTTACCACAGCAACAGGGACGATGGTTTCAAACATTCCCGTCAGGATGATTGAAGTGTCTGCGTGTGGGAACGAGCTCTCCTTTCTAGAATTTGTTTGTGGATGTGACAAGTTTCAACTTGACATTCTTCCAAGACAATTGAAGCTCCTGCTCGTGAATGCGAGTGGGCAGTAATGTGTACGCCGTTGCCACACCAGTCTGTTCCATACCATGTCTTCGCTCTGTGCACAATTACTGGTCTGTTCATCTGTTTACGCAACCATGCCCATCGTGTGTGTCTTGAGTGGCATCTGTGTGTTCATGGCACTCTTTGTTACAACACTGCTTTTGTTCTCAGTGTCTCGGGTAGAGCTTGGGAGAAGTTTGCTGGTAACTTTAAACACGAGGAGAGGGTCAGCTGGGGTTTTCGGTCACCTTTCCTGTTATTGTCTGCCTTGTTGTTATGGGACTTCTACTGGAAATGATTGTAAAGTTTGCCAGGAAAACAGTTTCTGCCAGAGACTGTAAGGGCCGGTAATGAGCAATAGTTTGCCAACAAACTTAGTGTGTCAGCAACGACTCAACAAGTGTTTAAGAGAGCAACGTAAAATTTTTTATTTCCCTTCTCATGGGTAGTTAAATGCTATTTCAAATCTCTGAACTCTGTGACACGTGTGTGTGTGTGTGTGTGTGTGTGTGTGTGCACGTGTGTGTGTGTGTGTGCACGTGTGTGTCCCACACCCCCATTTTTAAAACACAGAGGGAGCAGATTCACAGCACACATAGCAACAAGCCCTGATTGGATGAGGGGGTGATAACAGTTCCAGCTGAGGAGAACCCCTCTTCTGTTAAAGCTTTCATTAAACTCCCGGTAGGAGCAGAAAAACACCGACCCAGACTGTCACACCACCCTGACCCCTCTTCCACTCTTATTATCTTAAGTGAAAAACTGAACAGTTATTTACCAGCTGAGAAACTCATATTTACTGAAGTCAAAAAAAGCTCTAAAGCTTTTAAGAGAATTGTTTAAAAAAATAAAAAGGAACCCTAGCGGAGCTTGAGTTTTGGATTTCACAACATTATCAAAACCTATTTATGAAGTAGAGCTTCTTAGTTGAATCATGTTTCCTGACCCCATGTCTACGTACCCCACTACAATTGTCTGTGGATGCAAACCAGGGCTGCAGAATGTGACTAATTTGTGATCAAAAATCTGTGAAGTGCAACAGTTTTTTTTCTTTCTTTTGCTCTGTTACACTGGTGCAGCTAGCATTTCGCATGTCTTTTTCTGCTTAAAGACAGAAGTATTGTTCTTAGAGTCACAGCTGAATTAATCAAATACTGGAACCAGACAATTGTTCTCTAATCGACTTTGATCGGTGATCCACAGGTCAAATCCTGAGCAATGAATCCATTCATTTTTCAAGTTTTAAATAAAGCAAAACAAAGAACTCCCATCATTTTGCCAGATTACAAATGCCTAAATCAACAGAACTCATTGTAATGAATCTTTTCATAGTTATGTTATAACAGATAAAGGAATTTTGTTGTAATTTCTTAATTTTCTGTTCAATTTATTGATTTACTTGCTCAGACAGCAAAACTGACAACTTTTTCTACATGACACTGTTTAAAGATCATCTACTGTCTAAAGATGGTGCATTCGCTTTATACCCATCATATCTACAAGAAAAGCCCCTGATGTTGGAGTTTATCAAGCAATCCTCAGTTTGTTTTTCCCCATAAGACAATGTCATTCAAACTTTCACAATAAGCCCTAAAACATGCTCTGAACATCAAATCTTACATTTTGAAGTTCTTGGCTCGTCTCTGCTGTAATAATTAGCTGAAATATTTCATATAATAGCCAGAATGTGAAATTTCAATTATGATGCAGTTGTGGTAAAATGTCAGCAGATCTCTCTTACAGTGATGCTTTACACTAGAACTGCTGCTAAAATATTCATTTAAATACAGAAATTATTCACACTTTTTACAGCTTTTGCTTTATGTAACATTTCGTAACGTCACTTAGGGTTTAAATTTCAAACGTACTCAATTTGAAACTCACACTCATTGCATAAAATTCACAATGCCTTCTCACAGTATTATTCATGCTCCACATGATGAAAGCAACAGTAACAATGGCAGTTTGTCAGGCTTAGGCAACAGTGTTTCTCGGAGCGCTATACCAGACTGCAGGATTTCCCCCCCAAACACAACAGCAGATTTCAGGCATTAACAGGCAGGTGAACGCAAAGTCTGATAAACTCGGCTGAAACGGACTTTCTGATCCGATGGCAGGCGACAACGTGTCGACTAGCTACTGAAACCCCCCCGGTCCTGCTGTACAACTCTGGCTTAAGGAGTGAGATTCGGTTTCCTCTCTTCATCTTCAACAACCATAGCAACTGCAGTCCTTGAGTAGGGTACTTAAATCCCTGATTATTCAAATGAGTCGCTCCAAGGCTAAACACTCCAGACTGGTTTCAGTGGTCGGCTTCCAGGTGCAACATAAAGCAAAAGTATGTTCAGAAGATAAGGACTACGTCTGATAAAACGTTCACAAAACGAGAGACAGGCCTAGCCCTGGAGCAAGGGCCGGTATGGTAAGGTGGAGGCTATAATATACAACACCGACTAGTGAGGTTCGCCTGTTCTCCCCTCTCATCTATACTGAAATACTAGTAACATTATCTTCAAAGCATTGCCATGCCTCCCACTTTGCTTCCCTTTCTCTCTTTTCATATACATTTCAACCCCCCCACCCTCCATAAAAAACCCTGGTTATTCAGCTAAGAGCAGTCCTTTGCAAAGTCAGACTAATGCAAGTTATATAACAGAAACCACAATGGAGAATGGAGTAAGTAAGGGATCACTCAACAAGATGGGTCACATGGGAAATGTTGAGCCCCAGATTATTAAAAAAAGAAAACAAAAAAAGGTAAACATTAGTACTGAAACATGTAAACCTGCACACATTTGTCGATAGGAAGCAGAGAGGCTATTCTGAAAGCAGCTGAGTGCTGGTGGCTGCAGGACAGTGGGGCAGTAGGACAACCCCTCTCTGTAATCAGAGCCACCCTCTCATGCGAGTGCCTTTGACCCATCCACAGCTGCAGCTGCCAACTTCTTGCAAGGGGAGTCGGACCTGAGCAACCCGAGCAGCACCGGCTCCAAACGTTGCGTGAAAAAGTGTCAGCTGTGTCAGATTCAAGATGGATTTAATGCAGCGAGACATTAAGAACTAGAGCACTGGTTTCTATACTTGAAAACCCTCTCAGTCTTTTTGGGTGTTTTTATAGACCTTTTTAAAAAACACAAAAATGTAACCCAATATGTTTTGGACAGAAAATCCTTTTATCGTTATTCTCTTTTTGGATGTAAGAAGCTTGTCAACTTGTCTAGGGACTACAGATGAAAACTAGCCTTTACAGCTAACTTGTTGTTCCTTTTAAAATAAACAACTCTATCCAATTGTTTGTTTGCTATGACATACAAAAATCAATAACTCATCAATCTTACAATTTTATCCCAAAATTAAAACTCTGACAATGCATAAGCACAAATAAGTTGCATAGATAACTGTATTAGTTGTTGCCAAGTAAAGAAACCTAAGGGATTTTCAGCATCGGTGAGGTCACAGGAAGTACTAAAGGCACCAGAATCTTCTAGAAAGGAAACCATCTTCGTGTCATCTGTTCATTCAGGCTGCTACCACAGGGAGTTAGGCATCAGCAGATAACAGGAAGCTGCACATATTGCATCAACGTTGCTCTATTTCATCCCCTTCAACCAGTCAATTCTTTCTGTCACTCAACCTGTTTTCGCATAAAGTTGTACAAGGACTCTGTCTGAAACGTGGTGCTAAAATGTCTCCTTTCCCATATGCCAGCGGGTTTTACTGTATTTGTAGATTTTCAGAGCTACAGATGAAAACAACTAATACTTTGGATTGTTTTTTAAGGAAATAGTCATTTTATTTCACTAAAAATATGTTGTGGTTTTCATTTATTTATCCAAAAGCCGTTTATGTTATGTACACTATGAGCAGGCCAGAGCTTTGCAATAATCACAGACTGGACTTTGGCCATATAATCAAATCACTCAAGCCATGCTTGTCTAAACATAACAAAAGTTAATCTACACTTAGGGCTGCAACTAATGATTATTTCAGTAATCGATTATTCTAAATCGATTCATCGGATCAAAAATGTATACATTCTAGAGGTGAGGTTATTAAACTACCTGATTCACCATTAGGACTGGTTGTTGGAACAAAAGGGATAAAACGAGACAATGGAGAGAAGGAAAGCGGATAGATGTGATGAGTGTGAAATTAACTTAACCCCACATTGCTGTTAATAAGCAATGTGCTTAACGCCACTACAATGTGCCCCGAAGGAGCTCTCTGTTAACAGAGACTCTGTCTGTGTGTGTGTGTGTGTGTGTGTGTGTGTGTGTGTGTGTTTGCATTTGTGGTTAATCACCACCAACAATAGTTTGCACCACAGATAAACTGCTTTAGTCGATTGATTTTTCCTTCCACCACAGCTTCCTTTACAGGAACGTTTGAATTTTATTTTCACATTTGAAGAATGAGTTAGTGCAAAACCTCTACGTCTCTCTACTAATGTGGAGCATAGGCACAGATAAGAGATTTGTGTGAGCCTGATTAAAAAGCTGCTTGCGTAACAGCCTGTGTGCTGAAAGATGTGTGGCATGTCTGGTAGGAGACCTTCAAACCTGAAAGAATTCAACCGTTTTCATAGTCAATCTTCTGTTGTGTCTATTTTAAGACTAATAGCTTGTAGTGAAATACCTGCAATGGATGTTTTAAAATAATTTTTCATGCAAAACACTGTTGAAAGCTTGTAAAAGAAAAAGATCAAATGTAAAAATGTACTTGTATTCATAGCCATTATTTATTTCCAAGCTATTGCCGTTTGTGTTTTGGAATGGGGCTGGTATTAGTTTGGTCATGTGACTGTAACAGTGATGCAACGCAGCATTTGGGGATGTTTAACAGCAGCAGAGAGGCAATGTAATTGTTGTGTAGGGTTGGGCAATCTGGCTTAATAATAAAATTACAACTTTATTCATACCAAATTTGATTTCTGATTTTAATCTACTTTATTCTTGCTTTCTTTTCTTAAGACCACCTGACAAATTACTGAACATGTTTTCAAAAACTGGCTTTTATTTCAATAATTCCTTGTTTTGATTGTTGATTCTATGTTACATGACTTTGCGTTTTTGTGTTTGTTATGATGTAAAACACTTTGAAATGCCCTGCTGCTGAAATGTGCTTTACAAATAAAATTTGATTGATTGATTTGATAGACCCGAGTTCAAAATCCAAATAATTAAAAGATGTAAAACACATTTGTCAAACAGGGCTGATATTAGGCCTGTCGCAATAAGCAATAAGTCAACTGGTTGCATGATAAATTAAAACAAGCTCAATAATTTCCGTCTGTATGATTTATCATTTCTCTTTTTTTCTCTCTTTTTACCAAAAACGTATTCAGTCTGGTAATTTGGTCTCAACTAACTCCTTTTTGATGGACAATTTTGTATAGACTTCATAATTGATTTTATTTGTTTTTCTGTTGTTTTGTTTATACATTTTGGATATTTAAAATTTCTCACAGTTCTGGTGTTAAATGTTCATTAGAATTTAAAGTTTATTGAGGTTTGAGAATGTGTTCCTGCATTAAAATGCCATTACCATCAGACTACTTGAAAATGGTCTCAAATGGCAATGACTTCTGGGACAATTCATGTCCAGCAAAATTTGTTATTGTGACAGGCCTAAGTGGAAATTATTCCTGAGTGAAATCTAATTCCATTAAGTAAAGAAATCCATCTTCAGGATAAATGAGATGTTTAGAAATACAGTCAAAGGGGAGAACAAAGACTGGCATGAGCCATGCAAAAAAAAAGACAGTTTTTTATGAAAGTATGGCGGCTCCTCATTTTTGTTTCTTTTAAAAATAATTCTGAAATCCTAGTTTAACTGCAGAGTTGTCAATAACCAACTCCTCTCTTACACAGAGTGGGAATTCACCCTTTGGCCTCAATATATGCAACTAAAAGTCAATCCTAGAAAAACTCCTCCAGTCTTCTCCATTGCTATAAATTACTTTGTTTTTTTTGTTTTCTTTGGCGTGAACCAAATCACGTATATGGGTGCGGCTTTAATGAAAAGTCGGCCTAGAGGGATCGATGCTGGACAAATTTGTCACGTAGCAATTCTGATCCTCTTGTTTTGGATATGGAAAGTTAATCCAGCTGAGCTGTGGTTCTTACAGCTGTTGTATAGATATTATCTGTGGTGGAGGTGTGAAGTGCTGAGCTGTAACAGCAGCTGAGGCCTCTTTGATGTGACACACAGGAAATGCAAAACAAAAGGGGAGGGGACGGAGGTGGAAACTGTAAAACCAGGAAATCATCAATAGTTTTGTGGAGAATAATGACATATTTGCTAAATATGCGTCTATATCTCTGAACATCACCAAGAAAAAAAAAACACAATCAAGCTGTCCAAATGTCCAAACAATTTACAAGCTTGAGCGCCTGTATTCCTATCTATAGTGTGCTTTCAGATCAAACTGTACAAGGCCTCCAGAATTTACAGCTTAACGGCAATCTTGTTATGTCACATCAGGGATTAAAAGTAGGAGTGGGAGGATGGATCGAGCTCAGAGGATACCTGCACCTGATTATTCATGGAGACGTAGAACCTACATACGGAATGCATAGCTTCTTAACGCTTAAAGCTTCAAGAAAAGCTACGTTTTACCTCATCTATTTCAATTTTTTTTATGCTCAATGAAAACAACAACAACAACAAAAAAAAAAAAAACAGGTGGCTATCAAAATAAACCAAACCTGGTCAAAAATAAAGAAACAAAAAAACTGAAATGCAGACATGATCCCCACCAAGAAGAATCCCCATGCACAGATGGCTCTTCCTGTTCCTGCAGGGCTTGCTGCTGGTTGGTTGGGAGGAGCCACGGGGGGCGGGCAGGATGTAAAAAGGTGATTACATCACTCTGTGCACTTTTGGTAGAAAAAATATGACCCAACAGTGCGGGACCAAGTCTGGGCCATACTATTTCCGCATCCATAACAGTGAGAGGTAATAATAAATAGCTGCAGCGCTGCTATCATAATTTCAGTGACCTTTAAGAAACCGCTCTGGCATCACTGTACCAGGACGACTGGGTGCCAAACCACATCCAGCTGGAAAAGGGACCTACTTAAAGTCAAGCCTTGCAGGACTGCTTAGTCGGCTGTTCTTTTCATCGCGAGAGGCAGGTCTGATTCTGCCCGTGTAATTGCTGTGATTAGAACTAAAAGGACAGCGTGAACAGAGGGGTCGATGACGGTTATAACATGCAGATGGGATCCAACTGTGATCGGAGCGGAGGGGAACACCTGTTGTGGCCGAGAAGAGGCAAACACAATGGAAGGAGACTGGTCAGGTGGAAAAGAGCTAAAATAAAATCGGCCATCTGCTCCGTGTTATACAGCACCTTCCAAAGTATTCACACCCACCAAACATGTCAGTATTTCGACACTCATCAAGATATTTTTATTGGGATTTTTACGCGAAAGGCAAAAATAAAGCAGCGTGTAATGGTAAGGGGAAACGATGGGATACTTTGAAAAGTGTGTGGAGCGTTCCTATTTAACCTCTTTTACTCTGGTGATCCTAAATAAAATCCAAGAGCTTCCAGAGGTCACCTGTAAGTCTGTCACCCAAATAAATTTTGTTAGTTGACAGGTTTTCCCAGAAGTTATGTCAATAAGCTACAATACTGTTGTTTTGAGACCATTTTCAAGTCATGTAGTGGTAATGACAAGTACGCCCTCTCAAGGTTCAATAACCTTTCATTTTAAATGAACACTTAACACTGGAACAGGAAGACATTTTAAATATCCAAAATAAAGAAAGTTTTGTGGTGGCCAAACTACACCACTAAAAGAAGGTCTCAGTGGATGTTAATCGGTTGGAACTAATTTTAATCTAATAAACCATTTATCGACAACCAGTTGTAAATCGATTGTTTGCATCCCTTCTGCATACATCGGATCCCTTGAATCTTGGATCAACAAAGACAGCCTTTATGAAACGGTGAAAGAAACAGTAATTGTTTAAAACAATCTAAAACTTTAGACAAGACTGAAATTAAGTATTTTGGTCCATATGCAAAACTCAGTTAGTGGTTAAAAACTGATCCTGGCCTTGCCATGAAACATGGAGGTGGAAATATTGATTGCTGTTATGGTCAGAGCTGAAAGGAGGAAAACCTGCTGCAAAGACTTAAGCTTGGGCTGAAGGCTTCATCTTGTAGCAGCACACTGACCCTAATCATATGGCCAAAGCTAAAGTCACATCATAAAAACACAAATACTGTCACCACAGCAACAATATGCACCAATAACACAACAACGTTCTGTTCAAATGCAAAAAATGTAACTGTTGTTGAGTATTAATGTGTAGCGAGATTCCACTTGGCATGCATTGTGTCAAACAGCTTGCTGGATGGGATCTCAATCAAATAGATGTGCCTCTGAACACAGGAGACATCCTCATTAGACACTGGAACCACCTAAGCTAACTCCTTTCAGTGCAACAAACGAAGATCATTTCAACCACTTGTATCCAGGCTGCTGTTCTTCTGGTCACGATCCAGATCTGGGCCACTTTTTTTCCACAAACAGGACAAAAGCCACACTGATCCTCCTGAATCCTAAGCTCAACCACAAGTCCCACGCACAGTTATGAAAATTATTTATGTTCATCCATCACAAAAATACAACAAAACAGAGAATTTGAGGTAAAGTGGCAAAATGTGAACAAGTTCAAAAGGTGGGAATACTTTTGTTAGTCACCGTGTGTACTTCTGATCAAAGCATAACAATTTTACAAGTGAGCAACTGAGACATATGCATCTCCGTTAAGGAGGGCGTGTGGATTTGAGGACTTTACAACAGGAAGCAGTGCTATACAAATAAAGTTACAGAGAGCAGAAACAGAACACTGAGGCATGCCAGCTGACTGATTCTCCAATGTGACTCGTGATGAGATCACCTCTGTATAAAGGTTTAAAGCATGACATAATAACACAACAGAGACAAAGTCACAATTAATGTAAATCATCAGTCGTTTCCGGCACATTTCCCAGCCATGAATGTCTGTGTTGGTGAAGGACCACAGTCAAGCACAAACAGCGTGTTTTATGTTGTAAACTGTTCTGTAGTGGTTTTCAATCGTGCTACGTGTGGAAACGGCGCACTGAAAATATCTCTTTGTGGATACAAGTAAAGCCCAATTTAGACTCAATTTAGCTAAAACGAACAAATAAAATAAAATGTGTCAAAACAAAAATACCACGAGGCATGTTTTCTCCAACTGGAAAACAGGACCAGAAGTTTTCTATAGCTGCTCTTTATGAGACTTGTAAAAGCTGCCAGTGGATGGTTCAGCAGTACAGCAGCGATCTGTTGCACACTTACTCTGTGCCAGACTCACTTTCTCCACACACACTGTCCTGACTCATAACTAAACTCACAGAAAAACAAGAGGATCAGATGACTCTGGTTAGGCCCCTGAGCAGAACATAAGTGCCGTTTTTACTCCCTTTACAACAAAAGAATGGTTCACCAGATGCTCCGAAGTGACGCTACATAAACTCCCCTATATGACTTCCCGTTAGCAAAAGCTGTCATGATTAATACTTTGAGGTCCAAATTATGATTATAACCCTTTTTAATGTTACAGTAAAAGATTTGGTTTATGTTGCTAATGTCTTCTAAAACAATAACTGAACTTTTGAAAATGTGTGGTTTTTTTATTTATTTTCTTACTAGGGAAAAAAAATCACAAACAAGCATAAATTCAGAGTGGCTTTACTAACCTATCATGGGGCTAGCTTATTTAGGTCACCACCAAAATAGCACATATTTATTCTTCCCACAGTACAGCAATAGTAGTGAAAAAGACCAAATTAGCAAAAAAAAAAAAGTATACCACTTTTTATTTGACTCTGGTTACTTCCAGTATTTAACTGAGTAAAGGAGAACTGAAATGTAAAAGTTGACTGACTACTTTATTGATGACCTTGTCACCCACCCACATCCTCCTGATGGCTTTTCACACCCAGCTGATCAGGAGTTCAGACCCTTTCTCACATTTACATACTGGGTTTGCATGTCTGGACTTGTCCAGCTCTCTCCTTCAGAGTTAACCCAGCTCAGGCCTGCTAACCTGGCTGCTGGTGTTCAGCTCGACCTTCCAGGCTACTGAACAAAGAGCCCTGCAGTCTCTCTCTCTCAGGATGCAGGGAAAACAGAAGACATTAAATATCTGGGTAATAGGCAATCTGCTTATCAGCACCAGAGAAATAGTACAGCACGTTCAAAGGAACAATAGGACAACAGTGAGTCCCTGACCAACAAGGAGTTATACATGTGAAGCAGATTCTGCAGAAACGGGTTTAGAAGATTTGCAGATGGCAGCGAAAGCCAGCTGGTTAATAAACCTTGAAGGGCGACGAAAAGATAAAAGGCAGGTAATGAGTCTTGGCAGCCACTGGAAAGCTGTGTTTTACTCATTCAAAAAAAGAAAAGAAAATTGGCATCTTAAAGAGGCTTTAGCATTTTACATTAGCAATTAGCATGATAATGTGGTTAGCATTACTAAATGTAAAGTCTCTGGGTGTGCCTTCTGAGGAACAGGATTACTTACTTTAACTCAGAATTTATTTATTTATTTTTTAAATGGCTCTGATTTTATTTTAAACACCTCACTGATATTGAATTTAGCCAGTGAGTTTGTGAGTTTTCCCTGCAGCTAAAACTAGACTGGGTAACATGTTGCATTCACTTATGGAAAGAAAAAAAAAAAAAAGAGTTGCTTTGTTGTATGTAGTTTCCAACCAATCAAGCTGAAAACCTTTGGTGACGATTCGTCTGTGCTCTCCGGTCTCAGATCCCCAGTTCAATCTCCTCTCTAGTTCAAGGTAGGAATGTTCACATGACCTGTGAATTAACAGCAAGGTTGTTTTTGATGGGAGTATGCTTTGCTGCATTGTTAGACTATAATTAAACTATACTGTGGCTCCACCAACCTTGGCCTGTCACATCCCACCACCGCCTGTCTGAGTCAGTGTTTCCATATAAAGGATACCATAAAGCTGGCCAAAGAAAAAACCAAGGGTTAAAAAAATCCAGAGCCCACCTGAGGGGGGCGGAGGTGATGGGGGATGGGAAATAAGATTACTGTGTGTTTTGGAGTCTCATTATCAGCAAAGGAAGAGCAACCTAGCAGCAGTTTCATAACACACGTAAACACACAGTCAATTGCTGATTGACTGCAGTTAATCTGATGATGACCACACAACACAGGTCCTTCACTGGCTTTCTAATATGGTGCGACTCTGTTGCGGACTAACCCAAGTCGCCAGAACATGTGACAACACATACCAAGCAGTTAATAAATAGCTTAGGTTGTTAAATCCCAATAAGTTCCACAAAAAAAAAAAAATCCATCAGCAACTGTGTCAGAGCAAAGATTTTGGCACCGGGATCCCATTGCATATTCATGCCCTGACATAATTAGTGCAATTACACTGAAACAAACAAGGCTGTCTCCTCTGTTCCTGTTTAAGTCTTGGTGCAGACACAGCAAAGCTATAAACAGGTTGCAGAGCATAAGGCAGGAGCCTTATTTCCACAACAGGGTGGGTGTCAGGAACATTTTGCAGCAGGCATACTGTCAACCATGAGCTACTGGAAGGAACAATATGTGGCAGGAGAGCAGCAGAGAAGGTTGTGGATGAAGTAAAAAAATAAAAATAAAAAATAGGGAAAGGGAAACAGCTGACACTGGAGTGTATGCACATCCTCATCTACTCAGGTCAGGTTTTGTAAATTCATGTAACCAGCCGGACCAGCTGTTACATAATTCTTGTCCTCTCTCTTGGGGATTCGGGGGGAAATGGGTACAGTCAGTCATGTAAAGCTGGTTATATACACAGCTTGCTCACACAGAGATGTGCATGTATGCGTGTGTGTGTGTGTGTGTGTGTGTGTGTGTGTGTGTGTGTGTGTGTGTGTGCGCGCGCGCGCGAGTGTGTTTCAGCTTGCTCACATACCTCGCTCGGGCTTCATGTTGTAAAGTGTCATCTGGTTGACTTCAGGGTCGTCTTTCTGTGTCACGCACAGCTTTGACAGCAACACGACGGTGCCTGGAACCCCCCCCAAACAGCTCCCCTTTAAAAAAAAGAGAGAAAAAAAGAGCCCCTCTGGCCCCAGAGACCTGCTGTATTAGCTAAGCGACGATATCAGCTGTAAAGCCTGCGTGTCAGTGCCAACTGCCCCCCTACCCCTATCCAACAACAAAGCCTCGCTTTGTTAGCATGCTCCTGTACGCTTCCATCGAGTCGCACTGTATTGTCCAACTCACACAAAGACAGCTGATACTCGGAGCGTTGGGCAAACGAGTTGTCAAGCTGCTTGCTAGCGAGTAACCAATCTGTGAACTAGTAATCCAACTAGCAAGCTGGCTCCTCTCTCAGCTCGTCTCGGATTCCGCCACCTGAATCATAGTTAAGTCGGGATTCATTTCGCAGTCCCCCTCACAGCTTGTGTAACGTTGATACCACCGCTACGGAGGCTTGCTAACTCAGCAATGCAGCTAGCACCACAGAAAACTCGACCAACTAACCTTTTCGTTAATGTTGGTTCACCGTCCAAACATCTCAGCTCCTATAGCGTAGCTCAGCCCATCTACAAACGGTCTCTGTATGTTTTTTTTTTTTTTCCATTCGGAGGGGGAGCTACGGCAATACAAATTTTAGCCTATCATTATAGTCACAAAATGACAAAATGTTGTCAAACGAATTTGGTCCGCTTTCGAGGTCGACCCTTCGCCATTTACTTCTCGCTGGAAACGCCACCTGCGCTGACTTCCTTTGTGGTCTTCATTAAAACTTTTGCAAACCGACAACAACAAACAATCCGACTCCGACCGAACGCTTCAGTGACGACGGCAACGTCTGCCGCGAGCCCGCACCAAGCAGCTCTCGGTATTTCAACGCGAGCTGGGTCACCAGACTCCTGCGCGAGACAACTATTTGATAATATTCAGGCGAAATGCGGATTAAAGGAACAGTGAGTCCTGCTAGTCGTGATGCTACTGTCTGCCTCAGCCGCCTCACTTCCCTCCCTGCTGCTTGTCAAAACAGATCAGCGCAGCTCCAGTCACGTGTCCCAACAACAGCCCCGCTCGTCACTTCCCTCCCGGGCCCAGCCTGAACTTGCAGTCATGGCAACCGCCAACTTAGAACTGGTACCAAAACTTCTCCGGGAAGACCCACGGCGTTTGATGTGAGCAGATATTCACGAATAAATGCCACGAAGCGAGTGTTTTTTTTAAACGCCCGTGACATCAGTGACAGTTGGAGTCTCATTGCTGTAACTCATAACAAAAACAGATGGACTACTCTCTGTAAGCTGATTGGTCAGTCCAATTCGGTGCGCGTTCACGTGCTCACGTGAAGCTTCATCTTTTTCCATTGTGAACATTTTGTTCTGGATTCTTAAGGCTGAGGTGTCCAACAGGCGCAGATGTCCGAGGTCAAACTATTAAACAGTGAAAGTGTCTCATTTGGCCGTGAGACTTTGAAATCCCCTGAAATTACGTTGAGGTCTGAACATTTCAGAGCCGATCAAAAATTTTCCGGGGCCCCGGCCAGAATTTCTCTTCAGGGCCCAATTCAAGTAAAATTTTGGTGCCTATTTTATGTTGTTTGAGTACGATTTTTTTTTTTTTATCACAACTTGTTTTAGACCTACTTGTAAACCAGTGGTTGATTCTTGAATTTTTAAATTTTTTAAACGGAGTTCTGTTAAAAAGTAATAAGCTGTTGATATCTTACCTATGGCAGATTGCACTTGGTGATTTTATTTCTTATCTGAACAGAATAGATGGAGTAAACAAAGTCATGGTAAATATACAGCAGACTTTTACCATCTTAAAGCAACACCAGTCTTAAAAAATTAAAAGTGGCTTCTAAGAACAAGTTTTAATGTACGAATTAATTAAACTGCCGTCATGTTTCATTTGTATCCTTGTAATTCTTTCATCTTCTGTTTAATCTCTTTTAATCTCTTTTCTGATTAAATCTCTCAGAACAAAGGCCGAGGCACAAATACGAGGTGCTCACAAAAAAAGCACAAACTGATAGAATTGGTCTGTTGCATCTTGTTTTGAGATGGGTTAGCTTTTATTGAGCAAGTCAGTGTATTTATTTTGCAAACTGACTCACATGTGCATTGTTGTTCCAGCAAAAAAAAAAAACCCTGTAAATGTGGGTCATAAAGTCCACAACAATGCAAACACCTAGCAGCTCAGTGCAGACTGTGTGTTTGACCGAAGGGCAAAGTTTAAGGAAGACGTGTATGGGTAAAACTAAATATTGACTGCAGCAGGTTAAGGAAAGGTTCACTCATCTACAACTCATACCAGTTGCAAACAACAACCTCAGCTGATTCGCAGAAAACACATTGCCTAAATGCTAGACTATCTCCCAGTGCAATATTGTTATTGTCCATTGTGTAGCACTTTATTATTACTTGGCTGGACGAGTAAACAGTGCAATTTCTACCACAAAATTAGGAGGCTAAATCACCCTCTCCAAAACGAAACATGGTGGTGGCAGCATTATGCTACGGAAATTCTTTCCTGAAGTAGTGACTGGGAAACCGTGAAGTTTTTTTGTTTTTTTTAATAAAATGACTAATGTCATTTACATGGCAATCCTAGGGGGAAAACTTGTTAGAGGCTTTAAAAAAAGACTGGGGTCAAGGTTCACCTCGCAGTAGGAAAACAACCTCAGCTACAATGGAAGAGTTTAAATCAAACAATAATCCCGTTTTGCAATAGCCTTGTCAAAGTCCAGACCTAAGTTCAGCAGAACGTCTGTGGCAAGACTTTGGAAATTTGCTTCTTCACAGATGCTGGCCATGCAATCTGGCAGACCTTGGGATATTTTGGAAACAACACGGAAGCATTTTAGTTGCAAGACGTGCAAAACTGGTAGAGACACTTCCAACGGACTTGCTGCTGTATTTACAGTGAACAGTAGCTGCTTGAGCCATGTGTTTGAAAGCTAACGCTTCAAAAATTTCATGCATGCTTATTAAATTATGTGTTAAAATGAGAATGTTGAATGTCTTAAGATATTAAAAAAGGGTCTCCTGAGAATTGGTGAAAAATCCCCAGTTTTTAAATATATTCATATTTCTATTAACAATGAAACATGATTCACCTACTCAAAAAATGGTTATTTCTAATTTGTGATTACATTTAATACGATCCAGTAATAACCGCCCATAAGTAAATTACAAATCAATTTTATTACATGATCCATTCAGCTCATCTAAATGCACCGGGGGAGGAAAAACATTCCTCCAGCAATGCCGCACAAGAATTTAGGTTGGGAAACTAAATGTCACAGCCCCACCTAGTGGCAGGATAGAAGCATTGGCACAACTAAGGAGTAGCAGAATAAAGGGCATTTGCACTGGGCTGATCTTAAAAATATATTAACTACAAGCATGAATTAAATTATATATCTGAATTGAAATTATTTCTTGGGCAAATTTTTTTTTTCACAGAATCTATTTTGCATATCTTGACATAGCATAGCTTCAAAACTTTACTTTTGAAACTTATACTCTTATAACTAAAACAGTTCAATTAGCTAAACGGCACACGTGCCAAGGCTAAATAGCTGATCCAAGAACTTTGGCTGAATTTTGGATTTATGGCATGTTCTGGCTGCATATTGGCACTTACACCTGGATCGCCTTTTGCTGGACCATTAACTATTCTAAGGTAATAAATTTGTGGTTGCACAACCCTGGATGCTTTCCATATTTTATAGGCTGGTGGATGCTTTCATTGCACTTTGAGGCTTAAAGTTGGTCACTTAATGACTCAGCAGTATGTAAGGAGGCGAATAGAGTTCAGGATGACAAGAATTTTCAAGTTCTTATACATGAAACAGTTGCAGAAATGTGAATGCACTGAAGAACATAATAGATTTTAGTTTAAATCACCTGAATGGATGCAGGTTTGCGAGATGCGCCAACAACTGATTTTGTCATATCATAACTGCAAATATTATTGTATTGCAGTGGGATATTATGAGCAACTCAACGCAGTGCATAACTCTGACGTGAGAGAAATATGACATGTTTCTAATTTTCTGCAAATAAAAAAATCACCTTAAGCTGCAGTTACAGTGGAAAGTGAGAGAAAAACATCAATTTTTGACCATTCATCTTTGGAAAGTGGTTCTGGAGGTCATCTGTGAACATCAGTTTTTAGGTTTTGCCAGGGATTCTGTATCAATTTTAGGCGAGAACTTTGACTGGGCCATTCTAATTTGCGTTGCGGTCGTGTGCTTGGGGTCACTGTCCCTCTGAAAGATGAACCCAGCTCTTAACTTCTTCTTGCCACGTTTTGAAAGCCACATATAGTCATTTCCCTTCCACTTCACATGTGACAAAATGTGAAAATTATTTTTTTCAACGGATATTAAAACTTTTGCAAGGCACTGGATGAAAAAAAAAAGTTATCTGATTTCTATCCAAGACAGACTCATATGCTTGCATGCCTTATCTTCTGCTTTTTCTTATCCGATTTGGAGGTTTATTGACTCAATTTATCTGTCTGGGGCACTAAAAAAAAAGGACCAAAACACACTCATCCCAGAAATCAAATAAGAAAGAAAAAGTAATAAAAGAGCCAAGGTCTCATACGTTGGAAATACCAACAGTTTATTTTCTACCCTCTTTTTTTTTTTTTTTTTTTTTTTTTTTTTCCACAAAAAAATTTTAAAAATTTTAAAACAG